>NC_028455.1:6718155-6886134 GCF_000263155.2 Setaria italica | reverse complement strand
CAGTAAATCTATAAATGAACATAAACAAAAAAATATATACCTCTAGATAAATACCCCCCAAACCACAGGTCGGCGAGTCCAACGTCAATTTGTTAAAAAATGGACGTCTTTTCTTCGGGAAAAGCTCTATTTTTCTTCCCTCAAAATTTTGCAAAAGTGTGACATTCATTTCTCCTATCCTCCACCGATGTAATCCGTTTCGTAAATAGTCTACGTTTAATACTCCTAATTAGTATCTAAATATTCGATATGACACGTGCTAAAAATAAGCAAAGGAACCAAACGCCCCCTGAATGTAATAACCACAATATCGCTTTTAAACATTTTCACCCCAAAATCATAGAGTTAATTGCGCAGCACCGATGTCACCAAAACTACACGATAAAGTTTCACTTCTAGAACTGAAGTAATTTTGGCAATTTTCTAGAGCTACAAATCCTTTTGCTAATGTCCAACAATCATAACACAGCAAATTTAGATGCTCAAACTAGAAAATAGCACGTGTTGCCACGCCACTTAGCCCAGCCTATTAGTCCCGGTGGACTTGTTATGGACTTTAGACCATTCTTTGGGAATGGTCTAAAGCCCATGTGTTGGAAAGCTGCTTGGATAGCATATGTTGAGGTAAATTTTAGAAACCATCTGTTGTTACATCGTACTACCTTGAACTTAACTACAAGTTGGCTCCCCTCTCCTCAAGGTCATCACTCCTGAGGCTGCTACTGTTTAAGCATGCTAACTCAATTGTTGTGTTGCGATATATCATCTGCCTTGTTTTTTTAAGTTTAATGCAGTGCCAAGCCATACTTGATTAGTCTCTGAATAACAATATACGGATACTGTTCTTTTAATGCAGTGTCAAGCCATATTTGACATTCTTGTGATGAATTCACTCCTGTAAATCCTGGTTAACCAGTTTATTGGAATCCTCCAACTTAGCATCCACGATAACCAGTTTATGAGTCCATATCAATTTTAATACTTTGTTGTTACATTTTGGAGGATTATACCTATGTACTCTCTAGCAGTTTGGAAGTTATCTATCCCTCCTAGAACTCATACATCATCTCAAGATGAACAAGCAGCAATTTATCAATAAAAGAACAATTTCTGATAAAACATTTCTGATCTGTTTGGAATGAAAAGCATGCATCATTCGTTCTTTGAAATTTTGCGTCGCAGCTCAGGTTTGGCCCTTTTTTTTTCTGAACTTTGTTATACAGATATTGGCTAGGATTTCAAATTCATGGCCCTCTGGTGGATCAGTGATAGAGAAAAAAAATAGCTCTTATGTGTACGGTCACTTCATGTTGGAGCATATGGAAGCTAAGAAATGCTATTCGTTGTCAGGGGCTGGTGTGGAGAAACATGAAAAGATTCACGCAAAGGATATTCTGTGGCCAACAAATGGATCATTTTATATTTATAGTATCTCTCTATTGGTGGATAAGATGCTTGATGTTCCTCACCTCGGGTGGACTGACAGTGGAAGCAATGCTCAAATGAAGACGTGCAGATGCCATATATATCAACCAAAAATCAGAGTGATTTTCAGGGGAATTTATCAACTTTGTTCTTTGTAATTAGCGGTTGAACCGTTGAAATCCTGTTTTCCATTGCCTTTTGAATGCAAGAGAAAATCATCTAGGAGGGAGAAAAAACATCATACACAACAGATACAATCAGGCCTGTAATTTTGATTTATATTTCTCGTCATATGCCAAAACAGGTGTGTTAATCGATTTTCAGGGAGAAAACTATCGAGATATAAAATTGACGACTATGGATAACCAACAAACCTTCAGAAGTAGTTCAATGGTTTACCTTTTGTCCACTTGATGCTTCCAGATCAGCGTAAATTTGTCCTTGAATTTTGTCACCACACCTGTGGAGAGTCGCCCATATCGAACAAGTATTGGTTCAGCACTAAACTGTACTGGGATCACAAGAACAAGCAAAAGGGCATCGAAATCATGCGTGAAATCACAGGAACAAGAACTGGGAAAGCGAACACGAGAAGGAATTGGTAGGGATAGCAGCTGCATCTGCAATCACTGAGTTGGAGAACAGGTTCACGGAATCTACCCGACACAGACGTCGCCAGCAGGGAGACGACAAGCTCTGACGAAACTGAATGGCCATCCTCATTCAAACATTGGTGATCCTGACAACGACTGCCGCGGCCGTGGTTCCGGCAGCCGCGTGGGTTGCCGCCGTGCAGGAGCCAATGCGGTGGCACCTGCGGCCCGCGAAGGACATTCCCGGCCTCCGCGCGAGCTCAAGCCGCGGCTGCCCGCTCATCTCGAGTCCCCGGCTGCCGACGAAGCTTGCGCCGGAAGCCTTTGCGGAGGGAGCCAGAGAGGAACGGATCGGAGCGCTTGTGCTGGGGCTTGAGAGGGTGACGTCGGAGCTTCCCGATTCCGGCCGGGAGCACGGCGGCGGCGGCGGCCTTCCGTGGACAGCTAGCCAGGAAGACATACCAAGACGGGGGGCAATTTGCAAAATATTTGGATCGCGATCCAGGTGCCTATTTGTAAAGGGGTAATTTGTAAATAATCGGATCGCGAATATCCAAGGCCTTGTTTAGTTGGCCAATTTTGGAGGTGTCAAATTACTGTTACAGCACTGTAGCACACTGTAGCGTTTCGTTTGTATTTGTGAATTATTGTCCAAATATTGACTAATTAGGCTCAAAAGATTCGTCTCGTAAAGTACAACAAAACTGTACAATTACTTTTTAATTTCATCTACATTTAGTACTCCATACATGTACCGCAAGTTTGATGTGATGGGGAATCTTCTTTTTGCATAGTGTCAAAGTTGGAAGTTGGGAGTAACTAAACATGGCCCAAATTAGGAGGTTGTTTGTAAAAACCCGGGAGGTAATTTGCGAATAACCGGATCGCGACGATTCCTCGCGATCCAAATCGTGGCGGTATTTGCAACGAACAGGGGCTGTTCCGCAAAACATTCGGTGCCGGCGGCAATGGCATCCGGCGGCGCTGCGCTGCGCTGCCGCCCGCCGACCGCCGCTGGCCTTGCCGACGTCCGTCCCGCGCTCCCCTCTACCGATTCCACGCTCCCTGACGCTTCCTCCGGCCCGCAGAGCGTCCCCCGTAGAGAAGAACTAGCGGCAGCGCCGGCGGTGGCGCGGACTGGCGTCAGCTCGGCAATGGCCAGAGAAGCTGAGAATCCATGGAGGCTATAGCTCACCGAGGAGATGCTCTGATGCGGGCTATGAACTCCGTAATCATGCAGGCAATGTGCCACGATGGTGATGCCAATTGCGAATGCCATCATCTACGCTTGTGCGTGCGATTTGGACGTCTGCGCGCTACATGTTCGATGCTTTGCCTTAAAGGGGGGATACTCTCGAAATATTGGTAGGTTCGTGAAATTTACTCAAAAGCATTGCATCATTCGCCCTCTGATTCTTGCGTTATAGAGGTCAGACTATATCATTTTGTTTTTTGAACTTTCTTATGCAGACAATGTCTAGGATTTCGGATACATGACCCTTGGGTGGAAGTTCAGAACTGCTATTTTGTTTTCAAGGCCACACATGAACCAAGAATGATTCATGGGATGGGATACTCTGCTGCCGCAGACGAATTGAGACAGGCAACTCTGAACCTGAATGGCGTGTTCATTTCGTCAGCCAAGAGCAACCAGAGCAAGTCAGCTTCTTTTGCAGCGGTTGAGCAACTTCAATTGATGCCGTCCGCACCAAATATGGCCGATCCTGTTGCACTTTCTTCAGGGGCAGCAGCATTTTAGCTGCTTCTCTTTGCGTGGCAAATACATGCAGGTCCTGTTTTCCTATCTATATCAACATTCCGATTTGATAATTGTATTCTAGTGGTTATATCGGTTAATACGCAACAGCTGCTAAAAAAACAACAGAACCTTTTATGCTAGGTCCAACAATGCAGTAAAATCCATGTTCCAAAACATGGTATTAGTTCTCCCAGGTGATGTTCGTTATCAAGGTTACCCAACGGGGTCGCAATTCTAGACCAACGTAAAACAAGTTCCAAAATCAAAACATTTGACTAAGGTGCCACCGTGGCAGATTGTTTATCCCACTGTGATATTTCCTTTGGTGCGTAAACAGATGGTACACAGATTGCGCAAAAACGGTGTGTACTTCGTTAACGTAAACAACCAGTACAAAGGAACAGCTGCAGCCTCCATCAGTAGTCATCGCCTCTGGAAATCACCTCTTTGCAGGTCGGCCGGAGTAGGATGGTGTGCTCAAACTGCGAGACGTAGCTCCCTCTCACATCGCACAGGGGAGGGTACGGCTGTGGACAAAAAGGAAGACGGTGAATAACCACGACAGTGACGGGGGTTGGACGATGGGGTGGAGATGGAGTTGTTCATCTACCTGGATGATACCATTATCGCAGAGATTTTTCAGAGCCATGAGGTACTTAGTCTCGCCGAGGCGGTCCAAGTACCGGCGGCAGAAGGCGAGCGTTCCAAAGTTGTTGTTGATGGTCCCAAGTAGTTGCTTAGCCTTTGCTAACCGCAAAGGCACATGTCCAACGTCAAAGTTCTTCATGTAATGGCTGCATTCCAAGTCCTCCCTGACAAATCCCTTTCCTGCAAACATCATGAAGCATATCAAGTTTTGAAGCCTTGTCCTGAGTAGGGACAATAATTTATGCTGTACAGCCAAGGGTCATTCTACTTATATAAGTGACCAAGTGACTCTTTTTTGGCAAAACAAATATGACATATATGACACTACTCATATATATTTCTATCTGTGAGTTCAAGCTGCAAAAGAGTAACATACCAGTAGATCCAAAAGTTTCAATGGCATAGAACTCCCCCTCCTCCATTTTTGTTTGTTCTCCACCTTTCACTATCGGAACTGATTTCCCAGCATGGATTTGATATGGCCCAATGCTATGTCCATTGAGGTTTCGAACACTTTTTACTATCACACAAGCAACAAAGTAGTTTGAATTATCAGTTCCTTTTTCACTTTACATTATTTTCGCAGATTGTAAAATCAGAAGCTGTATCTGACTGCTTTACATTACCTTGGAAAACTTTTCCATTGATTTCAACCTCATATGACTCCATTACTTCTTGGATTGCAGCACCAACATCACAAAGCCGTGCATCTATTCCAGCTTCCTGAAATGAAGTAATCACATCATTATTGATGTTCAATGCATGCATGCTATAACAGAAGAAACAATTTCAGATAACCACATATACCAGACCACTAACAGGAGAAATTCAAATTATTCTAGACAAATTATACATTAGCACCTAGAGAGATGCCTACACATACTATAATTATATAGTGGAAATCAGTATCCAAAGAATACATGAATGTGTTACACTTGGGCAAAAGAACACACTTTTGTAAAATCAAGCAGAGCACTACAGGAAAATGGCATGAACAGCGCCTACAGAGTGCAGAGAAACAAGTCAAAATTACCTTGATCCCAGTATTTGTGGCATCTCTCGTTGCTTGAAGCAGTGGATCATACATAGGATTGAATGCAACGGTAAATGCACAATCAACAATGTACCCTGGAACAAATACAAAGTTAGCGTTTGCAATTAAAATAGAATGACAAATTGACCAGGAACCACCACAGGTAGTCCAACAAATAACCAAATACAATAAAATAGAGCAAAACAATTGACGGACCATCTATATGTGTTCCAAAATCCAGCTTCATCACATCATCATATTGTAGTACAGTTTTGTCACCCGCATTTGGAGTCCAGTGAGCTGCAACCCTAAGAATTGCATTTTTCTTCCATCAATTAATGAAGACTCAGAAAACAATAGAAATATATCAAACTAACTGAAAACTATAGAACACAATACCAATTCAAGGAGCATCCAGTTGGAAAGGCAATGCCAGCCTGCAGTCCATTCTCCTTAATAAGTTTCCGGACCATGTTTTCCAATGTTTCACATAGATCAACCATTAACATTCCAGGCTTTATGATGCTCCTCATATATTTCCGCACCT
The DNA here is from genome assembly GCF_000263155.2 of Setaria italica. NCBI lineage: Eukaryota > Viridiplantae > Streptophyta > Magnoliopsida > Poales > Poaceae > Setaria > Setaria italica. The sequence continues at coordinate 6,880,129 of NC_028455.1, read as the reverse complement.
AGCAAATAAGAATATACACTGTAGAATTGCAACCAACAACATATAGATTATAGAACAAAACTGCGCTGCAAATAAATTGCAGAGTATATTTTAAACCTGTCTATGAACTTCTGCTGCTCGGCGAACAGAGTTGTACATTGGCTTTTGCAGTCGTTCCAGCTCCCTCTTTTCCTCGCTAGTTGTTCTCCATAAATTACTGAATAGTACAGATTTGTAAGTATTTACCAGTAGTTCATTATAATAGTTCAGAACTGCCAAACTTAAAAAGATGGAACAAAATCTTTTCTCCCCAATACATTCCAGATGTAAAGGATTTGATACGACAATAGACCCAGCATATGCTCACATGGCACATGGGATAGTTTAATTCAACGGAACTTCAACTACTGGTGATAGACTTGCACTTACTCATCCTTATATTGTTGGATTTCACCCTCAGGAAAGTCACCTGAAGGGAAAAGCTCGTCGACAGGTATTGATGGAGGATCTGTCTGCTGAAGGGGGTCCTTCTTCTTTCTATGGAAGACACGAATCATCCTTGTCAAATGAAAAAGACCAAACAAGAAAAGTATGGTTCAACTCAACAGCAGAACTCACTTGGATTTGTTTTTCTTCTTTTTCTTCTTTACAGCTTCTGAAGAATACCCATTTCAAAAGACAGTTGTTAGACTAACCTCACCCCAAATGCTAGATATTACAGAATAAGCTTCAGCTTTATATGAGAAATTTGGCAAAGAGAACATGCAAGGCAGAGTTGTCACCTGGTGCTCCATCTTGAGATGGACCATCAGCTTGTGCTTCATCATCATCATCCTCTGGTGGTGAGGACTTAGATGCAAGAACTGCACTAGTGCTACTTGCAACTTTGTCCTGTTTAATCAGATTCTCCTGCAAAAGAAAAATGGATGCTTATTACTATGAAATAAAAACTACAGCAAAGCAAGGGTAACGCAAGAGAAATATGCCATATAATAATCCACAACCCATGTAACAGTAATAGTTGTTATATTCAAGTCTTCTAATCATTTGCCCTCAAAAAAAGTCTTCTAATCATTTCGCTTTCAAATTGAGTTCTGGAAAAGCTACCCACATTCTCTAGTCAAAAGTTCAGTGACCATTATTAGGAAATTTTGGTCATTACTTAAAATGGCAAATTCAGATAAAGCATAATTGCAACATGGAACAAATGAATAGGCAAATAATGCATTAAACATGTGTATGCAGGAACAACAGCCAGTTGTCATGACTAGAACAGGACCAACTCTGTAAACAGAATAATCCCCCAGTTCTCAAATAGATGCCAAAGAAAATGCACTCTCCTTTTTGTAGAAACAGCTTAAGTGATTCATTGCATGGGGCATGGAAAACAAAGGAACTGCTGCAGCTACTTACTTTTATTTCATCATTTTGTCCAACATGCAATGCCTCCATCTCCTTGGTTGCTGCACCAACCGCAGCCATACTGTATACTTTTAAAGCAGGTTCAAACCTGAATGTGCAGAATCAATAAAACTGTATGCGCCAAAGTATCACAACTGTATGAAAACCTTTGTTGAATTCGTTTTTTTTCATTTGTTTGTTTACCTAGCAAGTTTTGGCAATCAGCTGGCAAGCTAGATGAGAGACAGCATAGTGGATATCACTTCAGGAAAGGGACATTCAAGCTAATATACTTAATACAGAGCCAGCTGCCTCATCTGAAGTTTAGTGCGAGTATTATAGAACTTATACAAGTTATACTCTACAGCTAGCTTGTAGCAACCAATTCTAACTGAACAATAGCGTATCCATTTGGATAAACTTGCAAGATCCACTAGTGAAGCAGCTCCAGTGGAGCAAAAGCACTTTATAAAATCGCTTGGCAAATCGGCTTCACCTGAGTCATGAAACAGAGGATTGTACTGGAATTACCTGTACTACCTCTGTTTGACTCGTGTTACACAAATGAATTGTTTGTTCAACTAGCCAACTAGGTTCATAGATGCGATACACCGCATCCCAATTACTGATATACGTTATGTCAATATACCACAAATATTCATTATCAACAGATATATCCTAAAAACGAAACAAGGTCCACCTGATGCTACATTCACAATTGCGCGATTTGAGGAAAAACATGCAGTCATGCAGCTGCGTCACACACCATGTACATACATCAATCAAATTCACATCCCGTTCCAGAGCATCACACGGCACAGACACCAATCGGATTTGCAATCACGCGGGGGCCTACCTCGGAATCGGCCAGTTCCCCGCAGGCAGCGAGCGAGTCGTCCGGGGCGGGCAGCTCCCACCCAGTAACCTCCGACGGCCTCAGTTACTGTGCAGCTTGGGGATTTCGTGGGCGGGCGACGGGACCCAGCAGGTGACGGGCGCGGGAGACAAAAGGAGGGCGACGGCCCCCCTCCCCTGGAACGGCGGCGGCGGGGCCAGCTGGTGGGCGGCGGTGGCCAAACCCTAGTCGTCCCTGAGGCGGGACGGGAGGGGGCGCGGAGGGTGGGGGACAGGGGAGAGAAGGGAGTCGGCTGTTTTGTCCCCATGGCACAGGTGTGTAATTACCTTGCAACTACGTGGGGGAAGTCGAGGAGCAGGGTTTTTCCTTTTTCAGAATTCTATTTCGGAATATCCACTTTTATTATTTACTCTTTCTTTTTCTCTTTCGATTTTTTATTTAAAATGTTTTTGTGTTTTGTTTCTAAAATTATCAAGGTTTGGATAATAACATCCGAAGTTATGTTTTTTACTTTTTTATATATTTTAATACTACTAGGTACAGATTTAGTACAAAGATACGTGCCGCACCAGTCACATACTTACTTACATGGCACGCGTACGATCGCGGAAAATGGTGGAGATTGGAAAAACTGTAGAAAACTAGGCACGTACGGACTTGAACGGTTGTTTCCAGTCGCATACATTTGATGTGACTGTCTGATCATTCAACACGCAGAAAATGGATGGTACCATTAATCCAGCACAATCGTCAAATAGACACTGAACTGTAGGCGCATACGGCACCGACTGTGCTACCAGATACTACCGCTCATTTCCATAAAAGGAATTTTCCTCGTAACTGGAGATGCTTTAGTGAAAAACGTAGACACGCAAGAACTGAAAGGTCCTGCAGTGTCGCCATCGAAATCTCAATTTGTCCACGAGATTTCCTGGTTTGTAGCGCGCGAAATTCAACATGGAAATCTGTCCCAAAGTGCAGCTGCATGCATGTTAAATACGATGGCATGAATACAAGTCCATCTGAATTTTTGGTTGCTGTCACAATCGCTTGACAAGTCCTTGTCTGCACACTACCTATACATAGCCGACAGACAGATCAACCTTTGTAGGATGATCAAATAATGGATCAATGTAGGTAGGCCTGTTACATGATCCGAGCTTTTTTTAATTAGAATGACCAACAAATACTCAATTGGCAGAGGGCTTGCTAATCTAATATTAAAATTTCCAAAGGATAAACACAGAGAAAATAAAAAAACAATATAAAGGATGCCAATAGTCACAAATGAATCTATATACCTTATATAAGTAGAATCCGCTATGTGTCATTCACTACGTGAAAGCTCAATTTAGGTAGCGCGTGATCCGTTACAAATGACACTACTAGTAGCGGACGTTAGTATGGACCATTACTAATAAGCATAGAGGTCGCAACGGATCATTACTAACACCCGTTACACAAATGACTCGATATTAGTAAGAGGCTTTATATTGACGCCAATTACAAATGTCATTGTTAACGGACACCAACTACGACCATTACTAATGTGTCCGTCATCGGTAACAGTCTTTATTGACACCCGTTACCTTTTTTCTACTCCAAGTTACAAGCCGAGCCTCCCATTCGAATTCGACAAGTCCAAACGGTTTCATCTTCCACGGGATCTAACTTTTGATAGGGTTGAGTTAAATTTTGATAGGGTTCCACTGTTTTTACTACAAATCTAGAACTCGAGTCACTTGAGAAAAATTTAGCAATAGTCCCGGTTAAAGGCCTCCTTTAGTCTTGATTGGCAATACCAACCGGACTAAAGGGGTCGCCATGCAGGCGCATGCACGTGGCCCCCAACCGGGACTAACACTAGTAGAAAACTGAGTATTAGTCCCTATTCAAAGGGTGTAAATCTCTCAAAAAACCATCCGGGATAAAGCAATCGAGACAAAAGGGGGTGTCTTTTATCCCGAGTCCCTCAACCGGGACTAAAGACACCTTTTAGTCCCGGTTGGTAATACCAATTGGGACTAAATGGGCTGGCACGCTAGGCCCCCTTTTATCCTGGTTGGTACCGGGATAATGGTTTTGCGAAAAAAATTTTGAAAAATAAATAAATCCCGGGGGTCCTAGGAAGGCCCCCCCACACGCGCACTTCCCAAGTCACAAGTCACGCGAAATATGCGCGTGCGCGGTTCGTGGGATTCGAACCCACAACCTCAAGCCTCACACGTAACTTCCTTGCCATCCCACCTACACACCACATCTAACTATATAGGGGATCCAATCCTTTAATACTAACTCGTGGGGACCCTTCTATCCCGATTGGAAACACCAACCGGGATAAAAGACCCCCTTTTATCCCGATTGGTATTACAAATCGGGATAAAAGGGTATGAAGCATTTAGTCCTTCCCCAGGGCACACGTGGGGAACCCTTTTATCCCGGTTGGAAACACCAACCGGGATAAAAGATCCCATTTATCCCAGTTGGTATTACAAATCGGGATAAAAGGATCCGAGGGTTTTTCAATCACCCATGAGGGACTCTTTTATCCCGGTTGATGTTGTGAGTTTTAGTCCCGGGTGGTAACACCAACCGGGATTAAAAGGGTGACCTTTAGTCCCGGTTGTTCTTACCACCCAGGACAAAAGGATCCCCCACGGGTAGCTGATTTTTTCACCCGGGACAAAAAGGGTCCCCCATGGGTGGTTGATTTTTGAACCGGGACAAGAGGTGACTTTTAGTTACGGTTGCAAATACCAACCGGGAGTAAAGCTCCGCGCACCCCCTTTCATACCAGGCCTACTTTAAATCAGGATTAAAAGGGGCGCATCGAAAGTCAGTTCTCTACTGGTGTAAACACCCTTTTCTTTTTGGTCTGATTCCTTTTTCATATTAATGCTAATTGTTGTTTCACTTATATATATACCTATACGTATACATGCTTAGCGTATGCTACTTATACGTATACGCTCGTATTGTATGCATGTCGTATATATATTTCACGATAGTGTATGCATAATATTAATTATTACAACTATATATACAATTCTTATTATATTATACACATGGAACTAGTATTTATACCATTACTATTTATACAATAATTTGTCCTCTTAATTTTTAGGATCCTCCCGACGGTGAGTCTTATGATATGGTAATTGAATGTCCAGCGGAATAAAATTCTCCTTGGGATTTATTACCTCATCCATTAGAAATTCTAGGAGTGTTTCTTGGATTGCCAAATGTTAGGAAGCAAATCTCAAAGAAACTCCAACATAACAGATGAAATAGGAAAAGCACTTACGATCTTGTTGAAAAGTTATCCGTCCTTTTACAGCGGGTAGGACTCCCCCTTTTATAGTAACTCGAAGATCATTTTACATACCATGAATACCTTTTCTGGTTTAGTACATTCTTAGAATATGCCATAAAAAGTCTTTAGGGTAACATGTACAAATTGAACTCTGCTACAAAGTCACGCTTCTCATGCCTCATAGTAGTCATGCATCTCACGGTTCATAGTAGTCACGCTTCTCACGGCTCCTTGTGGTCATGCTTCTCACACCTTCATATTTTTAGTCTCGTGCTGAAAAACTTAACCTCAAGCTGGCAACTCCTTATCCTCGTGCCTTCAACCTCGATAAGAGATGGAATTCTGAGTAAATAGAAAGTATTTACTCAGAATGTTGGTTCTATTCACTAAGAATTTCATCTCTTAAAATAGTTTAATTAAGGGCAACTTAGAAATTCATTAGCATAATTAAATAACTCAAATCAGCAAGTCCAGCAACGCACACGCCGGACTCAAGCGCAAGCCTAGCTCGATATTTGCATCGGCCTGCCAGCGGCCCGGCTGAGCGGTCTGTCGGTGGCCCGGCCAGCGGCCCAAACCAACTCCTAGAGAAGTCTTAAGCCACGGCCCAGCAGACGCAATTTGCGAGCCCAGCTTACTCGGCCCAGCTTACGGCCTGAGCCTTTCGACGGCCTGACTCAGAGGAGCACGCAAGCCCAAATCGCAAGCGGCCTGTCAGCGGCAAAAGGCAGCCTAGCTCGCGTGCGGCGGTCGAACTATGGCCCAACTGACGGCCCAATCCAGCGCGCGCAGTGGCAGAGAAGCGGCCCAGCGTGCATGGCATCTGACAGTCTGCCTTAGCCCAGTGTCTTGTGGCCCGGCAGCCAATGGTTGGGCCACCAATTTGGCCCAACCGCGTGCGCAACCCGCCTGGGCTCGGAGCCCGCTTAAGCTGGCCGCTTAATCTGAGCCGTTGATTGTCATCTTATGGCTGGGCGCGCATTTCGGCCGAGCAAAAATGGTGAGCACCGCGCCTCCCCCGGAACCTAGCCATTCTACCACTCTCCCCCGCAGCCGCAGCCGCTCCCCTCTCTGTCTCCTTCTTCGTCACCTCCGCACCGCCGCTCGCCACCCGTCACGCCGCCCTAGCCAAGCTCCGCCACGGGCCCTCTCGCCAGTGTGCGACCTAGTCGCGCGTGGCTCCGTCGAGGGGCTCCGTTGCGGGCTTCATGGTGGGCGAGTGCTCTGAAGGCGCTGTGGGAGATCTGACAGTTCCAGCACCGGTCGCTGTCCGTCATTGGCCAAACCGCGCCGCAGGCATCTTGTGCCACTGCGAGCATTCTCCCCAGCACCGCGTGCGACGGAGTCACGCGTGGGTCTGTGGAGGGGCTTCGCCGGTGGTGCTCTTATGGCGTGCGGTGCACGGCGGCGGCCTTGCCTCGGCTTCCTGATGGCTGGTGCTCGGCGACGACCACGCGTTAATTGTAGCTAGACAATGGGGATTTGGGGAAAACAGTAGTCGAATCGGGTAAAACAGAGACGAACCCTAACCCTAATCACTTCATTAATATGAATTAGGACTCAATTAGGGTCTAATATGCTAGCTTATGCATGAAATCGAACTTAATTAACCTTGATTGTAGTCTTAATTCAGATCTAATTCAGCCTTAATTAACTTAACCGAGGGAAATTAGATCTTAAAATGTAATTATCAGTGTCTAATTGGCTTATTTAGACTTGTAATTAGGCACACTGACATCTAATTCTGAACTAGAACAACTTGACGGATCAAGTAAAGGGACTAAAACTTGAACTTAGACAGGCTTAGGGTTCATGCTAGATGCAATTGGATTAACTGATATCAAATGTAGGAATATACATTACTTAACTCAACTAAAACAGGATCTTTAACATCTAAACATGAACACCACTTAAGCAAATGAGTTAGGATACCAAATGTAGGAATCTACATTACTTAACTCAAGTAAAACAGGATCTTTAACATCTAAACATGAACACCACTTAAGCAAATGAGTTAGGATCACAACTAGCAACGATGTTGTTTGATGATCCAGCCATGGGAGTCGTGGACGAGGCTGGGAATCCCGTTGCCGTAGTTGTACTAGCTCGTAGAAGATCCGGTCGACCTTGTGGCATCCACCTAGTTTGGCCAGTGATGGCGACGGCGGCGCGACGGCGATCTTCAAGTAGCTCCAGCGCTGCTAGGGATCAGGTGGCGTGTTGGGGGAGTATGCGTGGGTTTTAGGTGCGTTGGCGTGATCTAAACCCCACCAGCTCCCTCTTTTACTTATAGCGCTGGGCAACCTGGGCCACAACCATCGAGTCAGTTGCTCCTCCGATCAAGGCGCAGGGTGGAGGTTGTGAGTCAGAGAGTCCTAGGGTGTTTTCCTTATCCCCTTCTTTTTCTCAGCCTTTTTGACCACCTTTGAATATTTCCAACAGACCGCAGTCCCGCGTCGCGTCGATCGCAAGCGGCCCACGCCGCAGAGCAGCGCCGTGCACCCCTACCCCATGTGCGCCTCCCAACTTGGATAGGTGTTGCCGTGACCCATGCTCACCACTGCCACACCCCATGGATGGGTGCCATTGCCATACACCGTACCAGCGTTGTGCGGGGCCCCAAGCTATGGAGCGCCGCCACCGCAAGCTAGGCCTTCGGCCGCCCGCGCGCGAGATCCGTCAGCCGATGGCCAACGCGTGTGCCACCTGCAGCCCGCGCTGCACCTCATCGATGACCAGCGTCGCATCGGATCTGGCCGCCGCAGCCCTGTCCTGCGCTCATCCCTCACGACCAAGGAAGAGGCGGTCGACAATGGGCACTGGCAAAGTCGCGTCTGCCCCCACGCCCTCACCCGGACCCGCGCTGCACCGAGCTTCAGCGACTGCTGCCGGTTCTGGCCCTCTTGTTGATCGAGCCACGCCATCGAGTCGAGCCCCCCACGTGCAGCCAGATCTGCAGCCGTCGGGGCCTCCGCTCTCCGTTGAGCCGCCGACCGGGACGCGCCGAGTGGGGCTGGCGGCACAACGCCCCACCCTGCAATGCACTGGCTCGCGGCAGCCATGATTGCCAATGCCCGTGCCCCCACCTCGCCGGCTGCTGGATCTGGAGAGAGCAGAGAGAGAGGAGAGGAGAGAGGGTTCGGGGAAGGGGAGGCACTTGGGCACTCGACCCCCAATTTTTGCCACACAACGGGATGGAGTGTGGATGAGCGGGGCTGCAAGGGAGATGTGGCATTGGGGTGGAGACTGGGGAGGGGCTCCGCGAGGACTAACCAAAGAACATCAGCCTTTGGATTTGAGTGATGAGAGAGAAAATGGTGCGAGTAGAGATTTTTATCGTTCATTTCAAGTGAGATAGATTTCTGGGTGTATTGGACGGGGTGGATGGAGAAAATATCATGTCGGTGGGGATAGTTGTTTGTGTGGACGTAGGAAAGAAGCAAGCGGTGGATTTTAAGGGGCAGTAGATAGATGTGAGATAAGGGCAATAGACAAGAAATCAAAAAATGTAGTAATAGCCCACTGCGTTGTTCACTGCTTGATAACATGTCAAATTTCCATCTTGGCCACTAAAACTAAAGTAGTGGTTAAACGGTATGTTACATGATAAATAATGTTTAATTTCTTATCATTGAGTAGCCCTAGCAACACGTGCGCTAATGCGCCTAATGAAGTCCAATATGGGGTGGGGGGCTGCAAAGTAGAGCTAAGATTACAAAAGACAGTCATAAAAAGAGGAAGCATAAACTGAAAAATAATCTAATGGCAAGAATCGTGACCCTAGTGACATGTTGACAACATGTGTCACTATCTAAGAATTGGTATCAATTATTTGGAAGTAGACGATCCCATCTCGGACACGCAAGCAAGTAAACTAGATGCCCATTGTGAAGTTGAAATTGCCGCAGCCTGTAGCCGACCACAGCAGTCCACTAACACCGAGTTGCATTTTTTTTGATGAAACACCGAGTTGCATTTTCTCCAGGTCGAACAGAAAAATCTATTCTTCCATATCTGCTAACTGCTAAGCACAATCGCCGCCCTGGGTCCATAAGTGCCACCACCTGTTGCTTCATCTCCACAAATTCCAAGCACACCATATTGACCCCTACGAGAAAGTTGTCATCCAACCTCATGCTCAACCTCCTTTCCCCGTCAAGCATCAGTGCTATCTCTGTCATCACAAGGCCGAACCTTGATGAAATAATCACCTTCTAGCTACTCTCGAATCACTCCACCGAGTAGCTAGAAGGTGTGGCCTGAACGTATGCGTGCAGAAGCGCGCGGTACACATCAGATCGGAGGGATGCGTATCGATCCCTTGGGCTAAGCGCTACGCTGAGTTCGTGGTCAGGCAGTGGCACATACTCTTCGTTCATGGCAAGGCCCTTGGCCTTGAAGTAGTAGTGATACATGCATGTTAAAAGGAACAAAAGTGGTTTCACAATTTTTAGAGCGCTATATGATGTATAAGGCATGTAACAAGTCTAGAGATGAATAGTTCATATAGTAAGATGTATAACAATAACATGCACATACTCAAGTTTGAAATAAAGTAGACCTCACAAGGAATCCAACAAAACTAGAATCACTATTTTTTGGTTCATCATATGATTTATAAGATTTTTAATGACTTTTAGACAAAATAAATCATAGCACCTACTACAGAATAGTAACATGCACAAAATCATTTTTGAAATAAACTAGACATTAGGAACTCAACAAAATAATATTCATATTTTTAGCATTTTTCTACCATTTTCCAAGTTTGCAACCATTTAAATCTAGCAAATAAAACAATACCGAAATCCACTTGCAAAACCACCCTTAGATCTATCGAACTCTCGCATATAGGTCCCTGAAACTTATCCCATGAACCCCCTATTTTTCTTTCTTCTTCCCACAATGCATCTACGCACACACAATCGGGCACATAAAAATTAAAAGAAGGATAAAGTTGTACCCATTGAGCTCGAAGAGAGGAGGCAAACTAAAAATAGGAACGAAGATTATTTTTAGGGATTTTATAGATGATTAAGAGGAAATATATTTGAGAAAGGCGTGGTCGAATTTGGGGTTTATCGGAGGGGATTTGGCTCATAAAATGTCGGGAAGAAGGTGTTTAGGGGCTGTTTTGAAAGGAGTCAGGGACTTCTTTGTAATTACTTTTGGGAGTGGAAGGGCTTCTGATAAAAATGGAAAGAGAGAGGTGGGAGGGCCTGGATGCTAAAAGGAATAAATGGAGGGGCAAAATTGAAAAGTGCCCTTTCTTCTTCCTTGGACAGAACAGGCACGACAGAACACAGCACACACGGCTCTTGGCCGGCCATGGACAGGGGGATGGCGCGGTAGGGGGGAGATAGCGGTGCGGCGGCGCCTTGGGACCAGGGTCTCACCAGCGGGCTCAGGAGCATGGAGGGGCGACGCAGCAGGTGGAACTTCCATGGACATAAGATGGAGTAGACAGAGGCAGCCAGTGGGGGTGCCTGCTCAAGCGAGGAGAGCGGCCGGCGAGTGTGAAATGGATGCGCGACGGCTTGAGGAAGCTCCTGGGGTGAGGAATCGGTCGGAGGCCTTGCCACTACGGTGAATCAGGCCGGCGAAGATGGGGAACTTGGAGCTTGGGTGGTACTGCAATGGAGGCAGGAGGTGGTGCGGGTTCAAGGGAGGCCGGTGCTCGGGTTTTATAGGCGAGGAGGGGCATGGAGCTTGCCACGGCGGCCCAATACGGCGAGGGAACCTTGCTGGCCCTGCCCAATGGCGAGTAGAGGCTTCGGTGCTGGCCAACCGGCGAGTAGCATCACCGGCTCTGCCAACCAGCGAAGCGCATGTGCAAGAGAAACATGGGTGGGAGACACGGGCGCGTGGGCGACGACCTGATGGCCAATCGGCAAGGAGCGCCCCACTAGCGTGCCCAATCCGGCAAGCATGGCACTGTCTCTGGCCAACCGGCGATGCACAGGTGCTGGACAGAGGAGGAAGAAAGGTCTGATGTGTGGGCCCACGGGTTTTTTAACTAGTTCAACTTTCTCAATTCAATTGACACAGCTATAGGTGTCCAAAAATTTCCCAAAAATACTCGTTTGAAAGAAAAATACAATGACGCAAGAATCGACTCAAGAGCTGCTCTGGTTTTCACGCAATTGACAAAAGAAAACAGCCAAAACTGAATTTTAAATGAATTTTTAACACAAGCAAACATCTCTGAAAAATCAATTAGAAATATTGTAAAATCACTAAATTGTATGTAGCATTTAAATAAAATAATATGATGCACATTTGTATAGAAGAAATTGGGGTTGCTTCACAAGTTTGGTTTTTCAACAATAAACAACAATTTATGTGAACTTAAACAATGCATGGCCACAATGCTCATTTATGCACAAATGATACTCATGATGCTTAACTATGCACAAATGGTGTTCATGATGCTCAATAGTGCACAATGATGCTCGTTATGCGTGCCGTGCAAGGGTGTCGTGTTTAACGCGTGTTTTATCACCAAATTTGAACTACGTGTTTGAATTTCCAAAAATAAAAGTTGGAGTTCAAGGTATAGGCTATAACTTTTGTAAAAACCAACAGGTGAAAAACTCCATGGATTTGGAGATAGGATTGTGGGATCTTTGGTGGAACGTTGGTCAAAGCGGTTTTTGAATTTGCTTGAATTTGACCGAACTTTCTACTCGATTTTGGAACACCCTCTGCTCAAAATCAGAAGAAGTGCTATGAGTGAAAGGTGTTCAATTTGAAGAGATCTACCAGTTTTATATTGGCCAAAGATTTGCCTTCTTATACAAAATTTCTTTTTTTATTTGCTTCACAAGTGATTATTAACATAAAGGAGTTTTAAAACTTAGCAAAATTTGAGGCGTTTTTGGATCTGAACTCTTAGCAATTTGAAGTTAGCACTGCTTTGCTTCTTAATCACTCTGATGATTCTTTTATTTACTTTCTTAAGTACTAGGGCTATCACATTCACTTCCTATCTTTTTACCACCGGCTCTCTCTCTCTCCCCTTACTCCATCCGTCGCCCCCTAGGGTGATTTGGAGATTCCACCATCAAAACTTCGCAAGATCATCAAGAAGGACTCATTTTGCGAAGGGGATTCACATGATGCATTTGGATTTCATCTTTGAAGGCTCTTCTCTTCTCTTCCCTAAGGTACCCAAGTTCCTTTTTCCCGATCTCATAATGTGGGTTGTTCCTTAGGATTTCTCATGGATAGATCTTGTTACTAGCATGTATAGGCCTAGGATCTTCAATTCCATATAAATCCCATGACAGATTCATCATGTATGAGATATTAGGGTTTGGCCTTCGAGTTTCGAAAAATTTTGGAAAAGTTTCATAAATTCCGAAACTCGTGGAAATTTTCGGAAATCTCCGCAGGTTGCAGAAAAATCCGGACTTTTTCCGGAATAATCCAAAACTCGTAGTCCAAATCTTATTTATCAAGTACTTGTTGAATTTCTCATGAAACTATGCTTATCCTGGTTATCCTCTCTGTTTCATTCAGATGGGTAGGCAAAGAGTTCTAGTGCTAGTGCCACTCAAAGGAGGACCAAAGCTCTCCATGATCCTAATCCTCCTAGAGTGATGAGTGAGGAAGAGGATGAGGAACAAGTGTATGAGGAGGAAGAATCTCCTCAGGAGGAGTAGTTCATTGTTGCACCATGGAGGAAGGGAAAGGAACCTATTGAGACATCCCGTAGATCCTCCCGTGGTCGAGGAGATGCTTATATGATGCATTCAAGCCTATTCAGTATAAGGTTGTCAAGAGAGATAGGGGCATAGTTCATGATGTTTGTCCAAACACTCCCGAGCATCTCATTGACACTTTTCATTGGGATCAAAGGAATGAACACATTTGCCCTACTCTTACTCCTCCTGCATGTCCTTTTGGCTACACTCCAAGGTTGGGGAAGGACTACCATAACCAGTCACTGGCTCTCAAGGAGGAAAGGAGTCATGATCCTTTCATGTATAGGAAGATGGAGGGCATTGATGCATACTTCTGGAATGAATTTCATATGGATTTCTATAGTTTTGTGGTCCTTCGCAACCTAAGGAATGCTCCCATTGTTCCTATGAGATATGTTGATTGGGAGTACTATGAGGAGAAGAACAATGACACCTTCATGAAGATTATTGCAAAGTGTAAGACACATGGTCTCTATGAACTTATGGGTTCCAAATATGGTTGGAACCATGAGATCCTCAGTTAGTTTCATTGTTCATACTATTTTGAGGCAAGCACAAATTTCATTCATTGGACTACCATGGGTGAGCACTATGCTATTGATTACATGACCTTTTCTCACCTTTTGGGTCTTGGAACCAAGGTTGAAGAAAGAGACCACATCCATGTTGAGAACACAGCCAAAACTAAGGATATCCAATTCATGTTCTATAATTCTTTGGTGGCCATTCATGGACAAGCAAACAACTTGCTCTCCTATTACTATATGCTAAATTCTTTCTTCAGGAGCACCGTTGATCCTAAGGGAGGTGATGCCACTACACTCAGCTACTATGCAGGCAATCTCTTGCTCCGCATGGCTCTCAAAGGTTGGCCCTTCAACATCTTTGATTTCATATGGAATGAACTTCATCGTGCCATGACAGATGCTAGGAAGCATCTCCCATATGCTCCATATTTGATGTCTATGATTGAGAGGGTCACCAAGATCACCTTCCCAAAGGACTGTGCCCATGAGCCTCTTCGTGTTCGGCCTCAAGATGATAATAGACCTCATCCTTCACTTACCTCTCGTCGTCGGGCAGCAGGATCTTCTAGTCATGCCCCACGACATGATGATGATGAGCCACGTGCTTCTTCTCCTCTGAGGCACTCCCGGAGACCTAGGGGTTCCATGGTCAAGAGAGTGCTCCGAAGCATCTTCTCAATGTGCAAGCACATAGCTCATGAGGTGAACAAGAACCGAAAGGATATCATTGAGCTCAAGGATGCTGCAGGACTTCCAATTGATCCATACCATCAGCTACCATAGTTTGATGATCCTTTTGCTGAGTGGGATGCCCAGGATGTTGCTGAGGCTGTTGTTGCTGCTGCTGCTGCTCCTCCTCCTCCTTCTCCTCCATCGTGTGCCCCAGGTGGTTCTTCTCACCCTTACCACTCCACACGTGCTCCCTCTTCTCCACATGAAAAAGAGGACGATGAGGACAACAACGATGATGACGAGGAGGAGGACGATGACTACGAACATGAGGAGTAGCTGCCCTTTGGTGGTTTCATTTCCTTTTTGGCACTTGATGCCAAAAGGGGAGTGATTTGTGGGATGGATAGCTTTTGTATCAAAACTCTACCTTTTATCTTTATGGTTTGTAAGACTACGTGAGCATGAACTTGTAATGGGTGTAATGTTTACTTAGAACTGCTATTATCTATCTACGAATTGATGGTTGTGTTAGTGTGAAAATTTCTGTGATGGTTGTTTTTGAGTTTGACAGAAATGTGCGGAGAATTCCAGAAATTTCTCCGAAAAATTCCAGAAATCCGAAAATTTCTGGAGATTGTTCTAGAAATCTCTAGACATCCTGTCATATTTCTCTTTGTTTACTTGTTGAAGTGGCTTTTATGTCATATTCATCACAGATGAATTGTTACACTCGTTTCTTGCACCCCACTGTTGTCAAGCACATGTGCACTCTTCTTGTACTCACTGATATTATGCCAAATGACATGTAAAGGTCATTCAATTGAATTCAAATCCTATGGCATATGCTAAGGGGGAGTTGCACATGTTCTTGCTTTTCGTTTATGTTTTGATACTTTATAATATCTCTGTAAGAGTTAAGCATGTTGTCATCAATCACCAAAAAGGGGGAGATTGAAGAGTATCTTAGCCCCCTTAAGTGGGTTTTGGTGATTTAATGATGAAAGCTTATATGCATTCAACATTTGCAAATACATGATTCAACATTTCATCCAAGCTAGTTGGACATTTTAGAAAAACTAATTCAACATTTTATATATAAAATGTTGAAATATAGTGTAATTAAATTGTTGAAATAGTAAATTTAAATTGTTGAAATTGTTTGTTGAGAAAATTTTGGTGGCACGTAGGAGGCGGAGGTGACGTGCGGGCGGTAGCAGGGCTGGCGGGCGAAGTACTGGGCCAACCGAGAAGGGAAGAGAAGAGAGCCTGGCTGAGGCTCATGAACGCGTCCACCAGGCCCCGATCGCCTCTCCGCGCGTCCGCCAGGCCCATGAACGCGTCGGGACTCCAGAGCCTTCCGAATCCTTCGTCTCATTGCATATTCGCATCTCTTCTCCTCCGAATCCACGTCTCGCATCCATCCGCCTGAAATAGGAAACCCCACGCGATGGCAACGCGATCCCCTCCGCTGCCTATTCGCCGTCGCCAAGGAGAGTCTCCAACTCCAATCCATCCGTCTCCGCCGAATCGCCGAGTCCCCAACTGCAGGAAAGCCCGAAACCCTAACCTCGACGAGTGATTTGTATTTTGTTAGGGTTTCGATTCTTTTGCTGCTTTGATTTCAACCGTCCTACGGCGCGAAGATGAAGAGGCGGCGGCGCTCCAAGAACCGCAAATCTTCTGGACCCGCGGCTCCCGCCGCCTCTTCTCGGTCAGGAGAACCCACCTATCCTCATAGATCTGGAGAAGGTATTGTGCCAGCATCCTTAAGGAAGGCTGAGGTAGAAAGCTGGCTACATGATGATTCCACCAGCAGCAGCAGCCGGTCAGGAGTTGCACAAGAAGAAGCCCCATTTAATGAGGAGGAAACAAGCTTGCTTCTTAAGATGGACAAGAAGCCGAAATCAACTTGTTCTAGGGCACGTGGCAAGATTGCACATGATGAACATGAGAAGCCGAAATCAACTTGTTCTAGGGCACGTGGCAAGATTGCACATGATGAACATGAAGATGGACAGTCTGACAAAAAACCTTGTTCTGCAGTTGAAGATGAACAGCATTCAGGCAAGATTGGTGTCCATGCCATTGAAGAGCACAAACAAGAACAAGGGAGTGCAAGAGGAGATGTGCAGGCCCTCCTCGACATGGATGATGAAACCATCCAGGAAAAGATTTTGTGTTTAAGCAAACGCCTAAGCCTAAAATTTGTTGATCCTGAGTTTTGTGGTTATGGTCCTGAATACGAGCCAGAGCAGCTCAGGGAGTTGTACGAGCAGTTAGCCTTGTACCGCATCAGAGCTTATGAGGTATCTTTAAAAGTCACATGAATAGAAGACTTAGCAATTTACTCTTTGTGCGTATCTAAACGATGTTGTCTGGTACCTTGTACTCTAGTTTTCTGCATCTGCTTTGCATCCGTTTTTAATTACTTTATGATTGTCTTCTGCAGTTAACAGTGGATAGGAAGCTGACTGAACTGGATGATGTGAATCTGAAACTGCATTACCCTCCGTCCAAACTTTATAATAACAGTTTTTTCGAGTACTATGAGGACAGCCTTGAATGGTACTTCGATCTTGAGCGCTGCAGGAACGCTCAGTATGATAACTACCAGCGGCTAGTGCTTCGCGCTGTAAGTATGAACACCTGAATTCTCCATGCCACTTAGCTTAATTCTAATTCTCATTCTTGTTATCACTAAGTACATGTTGCTATACCCATCCGCGTTAAATGTTACTTTGATTGGTTTTGAAGCCTTTTGTATTCCTTAATAGCTTAATTCAAGAAAATGTTGGAAGAGTAAGCTTAGCTTAATTATCTGCTACAACCTTCTATAATATGCTGCAAACATTTAGTTTTGTTGAAGCTAATACTATGTTTTTATTTTGAATTTGTTGTTCTGGGCATCAACAAGGTCTGCAACATGTGTGATTAACATTATTGTTTTGTTGTAATTAATGTTCTCAAGCGTATTAAAAATACTAATGACAGTCTGACTATAACTTGCTGGACCAGTGAAACAGCAGTAAATTTTGTGTTGAGTTTGTTGCGAGGATCCATCTGCCACTTGCCAACGATCATAATCAACTTGGCAGTCTTTGCTTTTCTTGAAGGAAGCAAAAAAAACTATTGTATTTTTGCAACTATCCATTGGGGGATGGCCATGATACATACAACTTTTAGTTAAGAAAACCAATAGAATATAAGTTCCTTGCATTTCACTCCACACCACTTCGACTGTGGATGATTAATCGATAGCAGAAAAGGTGCACATGAAATTCTTATCTTACGTAGGCATGCACTGCTCTATTTTTATTACATCTAGTGATCTGGTGAGGGAGCTGAGTTTAGCTGTCTTGGTTTTATGGCTATGACTGTTATCTTTTTATAATTATGGACAATGCACTGTCCTTTGGTACTTAAGACCCACACAATAGGATTTTCATATGACTGCATGGTTTTGTCATAGTATCAACAAATTCTAGCTTGCTGGTTCAAATCATATTAGGCTTCTTTTGGAAATCCACATTTTCAAGTTTGCATTCTGAGACAGTCAGCTAGCGCACATATTTCCGCACTTGAAATATTCTTGTACATAGTAGATGTTACTTTGCTTTTAATAGACAACATATTCTTTTGTGCAGCCTGGATATGTAGATTGGGATTTCTACCACAAAATTATTAACACTTACGAACAAGACCAAGCATATGTACAGTACTTTGAAGAGGTAGCGAACCGGACCAAGGTATGATTGATTCGATCGAAGTGTAAACTACTGGTCACATTATCTTTGGTCTAATAGCCTTCTTTTCATATGACAGTGGGTTGAAGATTATCTGGGAGACAGCACAATTCAGGTAAGCATTCCCAAAAAGCCTTTAGTGCTTAATAAACTGTTGTGCAATGTAAATTGATGTTGTAGTGACACATCGTGCATGGGAACTTTTTTGTTGTTCAGTGGGAAAAAGTTAGATGTCTGGCTTACATGCAAGCACTGGATATTGCAGCAGGCTTTCCCAATGTTTCCCCATTTTTAGTTTTCTACAGTTTCCCGGTAATGCCACCTTGCTTACTTGTTAATTTTGTTGTTGAGAAGTGTTTGATATATTGGAATTTGACATTCTATTCTTTAATGCAGGAGTATATCTGTAGCATTAGGTTTGATTCTTGTTTCAAGAGATTAGATGGTCTCTATTTTGAGATTTGGAAGCGGGTTGCTAAAGGAAAAGTTAGTACCTCAGTATGCACAACTAAGGAACCCACATTGCTCTCCATTTCTGTTGGTGTATCGCTTTGCATTCTTATACATATGCTTGCTTGCTAAGGGACATATTTCTTGACCTCAATTTCTTTCAGATGAGTTTCAAAGAAGCCTTGTTGGAAATACATAGCAAAGACATGTTTCCCTTGTGGAGTTCTTATATTAAACATGAGCTTGAAAACACTCCAGGCAGATTCCCAATAAAAGATTATGCAAGTTCCTTCTCCTCTTATTAGCATTTCCCTAATTCTTTGGTGTATATTTTTTTTCAATTAGCAGTTCATCTAGATGCTTATTTTGTCCTGTTCCTTTTTCCAGTATGATGCCCATGTGGCTGGCATTGACAAAATGGTAAGCTGGTCTGCTTGGGATCCTTGCCCTACTGCTACTGGAAATAAATTCTTTACACTGATGGAACTTCTGTCTTTTCAGGCCGCAGATGATAAAGCTCGGCAGTTGATAAGAGAGGCTGTTGTAAAAATAGTAAGTTAATTGATTTCCGTGGCAAGCAATTGTACTGTAGCTATATATTTTTACTAGTTGATTATGGCTTTTAATGCTGTCTGGAAATTGGCTTTATTTTGCTAAAGCGGAGGCTGAATTTTATCTTCAGGCTTCACCTTTGAAACGAAAGTTCTATTTGGATTATGCCAGGAAAAAGTTGGAAATTGCAAGAGATATTGATTTGATTCCCAAAGGTACGCAGACTTTCAACAGGCACACACCTTTTAGGTCTCAATAATAAATATGCAGTTTCTGAATTACTATTGTGATTTACTAGGAAGGAGAGGTTCTGAATCACTATGGTAAGAGGAAGGGTCCCTCCACAGGGCAAGGGAGACGATGGCGAAACAAAGGTGGTGGTGTGGCTGTCAGAAAGAAATTGTGGCTTTATTTAGTCTTATGGGTTTTGAGATTGTTTTTATGTAGTATAATAGTTTAATTGTTCTGAGATATCTACTATCCAGCATATCCTTGGCAGCCGATATAATATAACCTACACTGAGATTGATGTATCAGCCAAGGGCGTAGTACTTCAACCCTCAGTTGTTGAAAGTGTTTTCAGATCAACCATTTGTGACTCGATAACAGTTAAACATGCGTTTACGAGCTTATCAAATTTGATTTTAACCTTTGGGTCTTGATTTGGACTATAAATTGTTGTAACATGTACTTCCTCCATCCACAACAAATGTAAGGACTGTTTTAACCCTGTTATACTCCTTCCACAACAAATATAAGCACAGCCGGTGAACGTGCTTGAAAGCTTGATTAGCAGCCACGTGATGATTGGTTTCCTAGTATATAGACAAAATTTAAGCCTCGGAATCTCTTATTTGCGGACGGCGTGAGTAATGTTGTTTATCTACAGAGGCTGTGGTTTGAACTTTACTGTAATAACTAAACAGATTTCCTATCTCTACCAAGTACCAAGCTATGTTAGAGCAAGCTCAATAAGCTTTGTCTGATAGACAAGCCATAAACACAAAGCCGATGAGGATGAGGTCTTGACAGCCGATGAAGCTGAAAGAATATTCTCTGACGCCCACCTTTGACCAGGGTTGACTGCGGGCAGTCAGCTTCTAGAAGACTCTGCGGGAGCCCGATCCGATGCAGAACCAACTACATCAAATAAGGAAAAGCGTGGAGATTTATTTTTAGTAGATTTTAAAATTATTTTAATAGTTTGTGCCATAATCAACTAGGACTTTAGCTCTCCTGGCTATAAATATAAGCCTTAGAGCCTTATAACAAACAATGATCAATCAATACAAGCTTTCGACGCACGCCGTCAAAATCTTAGGAGGAGTAAAGTAGAATCGAACGAGTTTCTTCTTGCATGCAGGACTGCATCGGCTTTGATCTCAGGCGAGCTTATAAGTACCTTCAGCCTGTCATTACGATCCCTATCAGAACTTTCTAAGTTAAAGTCTAATATTCTGACATTTGGTCGTGTGGCTAGTTATCGAGTTAACTTAGATTACAAGTAGAACTTTCTAGGCTTTGTCCAATATTCTATTTGTTATCGACGTTGCTCAAGTTATCGTGTTTGCTTATATCTAATTAAGTTGTCTTTTATGGGCTTCCCTAGTCGGTGTAAGTGCTCACACCTATCGAACAACTTAGATCTGATCAGGTTGTCTTTATCGGCTTCTTTAGTCTCTTTTAAGCGTTCACCAGTTATCTGATTGTATCGACTGGTTAAATCTTGCAAGCTTTACATGTTTATATATGCTAGGTCCGATAGATCTCTACCCCTACCCCTCGTATTGCTACCCAATGGATCCTTAACGTCATAACGCTGCGATGGATAGCCGATGCACCGGCTAGATCTTATCCATCTTTCCTGGTAGCGCGATGGTGTCATTGAGCCGATGGTGATGCATCCGAGGCCTTGTTACCACAAATTAGTCTATTTAATTAATGGGTTGAAGTTAATACCCTCTCTCAGTCATCATGCGTTGGTTATCCAATTGACTTCTCATGGCATTAATTAGATCTATTAACTTAATCAGTTTGTAAGTGGTAGGCAGGAGGTTCTTACTAGTCATATTCTAGGCTTCTAGATTAACAGAAGCCGTTTTGTCTTGGTGATCCAATCTACTTCTCATGGCATTAATTAGATCTGTCGGTTTATTTTGCCATGCATATGGTTAGTAAGAACTACTCTTTATGGCTGTTGTTTTATATTAATTCTATCTTAGTCCGTCGGCTCATATAGCCGATGGCATATGCCATTATTGCTATTATTTATTTACACAACATGATTACATTGAATATCTATTTTTGGTGTTTATTCAAAGAATACCTACCCATGAGTTTGAAAGGTTTCACTGACCGGCTTAGGAATTTAACCTTTACCTTGTTAATTTTCAGGTCAAATTGACTAGCATGCCTTGTATCTTTGCGAGCCGATTTGGAGCCTGTATTGGAGTTAAACAGATCTTCCAAGTCCTTCGTGTTGTTCAACGCAGAAGCCTGAAGCCTAGATTCTGCGCCAACACCTACAAATCATCTATTCAATAAGCTTGTCTCATCGCACATTTCAATATTAATTTTTAAATTTGAATGGAACCCACCTCGTCGCTATCAACGTCATTACCCATCCATAGGTGGTGGTGGTGGGATGGGAGCATGTGGTGGTGGCGCGCCCCATAGTTTTAGGAGGCGTTTGGTTCCCTTTGCTTATTTTTAGCATGTGTCACATCAAATATTTAGATACTAATTAGGAGTATTAAACATAGACTATTTACAAAACCCATTACATAAGTGGAGGCTAAACGGCGAGACGAATCTATTAAGCCTAATTAAGTCTAATTAATCCATCATTAGTAAATATTTACTGTAGCAACATATTGTCAAATCATGGACTAATTAGGCTTAATAGATTCGTCTCGCCGTTTAGCCTCCACTTATGTAATGAGTTTTGTAAATAGTCTATATTTAATACTTCTAATTAGTATCTAAACATTCGATGTGACGAGTGCTAAAAATAAGCAGGAGAAATCAAACCACGCCTTAGGGAGCTGTGCTAGCGCTTGACGCTCTTTGCTGCAACAAGCTCGTTCTCTCTCCTAATTTCTCTCTCCGCCACATCTGTATTTGCTAACGTGTCTTGGCGATTCAACTGTTGATGTGCCCTTATTGGGCTTGCTCCTAGAGCAACTCCAACAGGACTCTCTAAGTTAAAATTTGATGAGTTAATAAGAAAATCGTGATCCCATAAAGTTACTATCCGGCTCTCCATCCCATTCGACTTGCTAAATTTTCCCTCACACTTGCCAAACTTGACAAGCCAATTTACCTCGCCAAAGTGTGGATCCCACGTGTACTAATTGCCAAAATGGAAAGTGCAAAATGGAGAGGCTGTTGGAGTAGATGGACAGTGTATATTTTTTGAAAGGAAATTAGTTGTCAAGATTTGGAGAGTTGGAAATGGATAGTCTGTTCGAATGAACAACTCAATATGGAGAGAAATATTTTTGCCAACTTAGATAGAGAGTCAAATGGAAACAAAAATGGGTAGTGTGTTGGAGAGAAAGATAGGAAATTAGTATATTTGGGCAGTACCAGCCACTAGAGCAGCCAATAGAGCGGCCAACCGGAGAGTTACGCGAAGCTTCCGTGGTTGCCGGTGACGCGTTGGTGGGGCTGCCTGAGTTCTCGGCGTCTGGCGTGGTGGTGACCCACGGCTGCGAAGCTGATGCATCCAGCATGGTAGTAGGCTTCCCGTCTTCCCCTGTTCCTATTGTATCAGTTAGGCTAATTCTGCTATTAATGGGGAAATATGCCCAGTCTATTTAAGTAAAGGAGGATTAGATTGAAATTCTTACAACATGATACAAATTTGAATTGAGTCATAAAAACTCTACTAGCCAAACAGACCTGGACTCATTTAAAGATAATACTGCATTTTTTATGTGAAGCAAATTTTGTGCAGCCAAAGGAGCAAATATTTGAACCGGAAGATTTTTATAATTAACAATTACTTCGAAGAGTTTAGATAGAACAACATAAAACCTAAATGATTATATTATTTAAGAGGTAGGGATAATTATTTTTCTTGAATTCAAAGTTGTTTTTTGGAAGAACATACCAATTGGTGCCAATTATACTTAGATCAGTCTTTAGTGCATAGTTTCATGGTATAGTTACCAAGACTGAGAACTTGGTAACTATGCACGCTAGTTTTCATGGTGATGAAATTCCTCTCACATATGATGAAACTCCCTCTCATGTCTCCTTATAATGATCTTGCCATATCAGCAAAATTGATGACGTGACCTGTTATTTAATGGTCATGAAACTCTCGTGAAACCTCCACTGAGACTGGCCTTAAAACCACGTAGGATCTATCAAATCGAAAAAGACATTGAACTTCTAGCTTTCATTTTCTTCCCCTATCCTTCTAGAAGCGTTGATCGAAAATCCTATCACATACTTAGACTCTGATTGGCACATGGTTTATCTTATCAGGGCTAAAGGCATATAGTAGATGTGATAAAAGCACAGGTGGAAAACGCGGCATTAGTCCCGGTCAAAGCTTCGAAAAATTCATCCGGGATTAAATTTTCGAGATGAAAGGGTGTTCTTTAGTCCTGTTTGGTTTTACCAACCGGGAACTAAAAATTTCCAAAAAAAAGAGGCCGGCGCTTGCCTGCCGCCCGCGCCGCCACTCGCACGCCATTGCTCTCCAGGAGAAAGGCCTGCGTGCGGAGGAGATTGGAATTAGAAGAGAGAAAGGCTTGCTCGAGGAGAAGGAGAGAAGATAGGAATTAGAAGAGAAAGGCTACGCTAGGAGAAGATAAGGGGACGGCATGTCGGTGTTTAAACTTGGTAACCTACCAAGAGGAGTACCAGTTTTGGTTGGTGGGTGTTGCCGAAATTAGGAACTCGATGGTGTACGTAGGCACGTGATTTAGACAGGTTCGGACCGCTAGATCACGTAATACCCTACGTCCTGTGTGTTGTTTGCTCATATTCAATTGAACTTGTTTGGAGGAGGTCCCTACCCGTCCTTATATATCGGAGGAGCAGTGTTACAGGTTGGTTGCTTTACAAGAGTGCTAGTCGGATTCGACTATAGAGTCCTACTCTAACTACTACGAGTAGTTTTTGAGTCCTCAGCTAGTTTCTATCCTCCACATGGACTACACCATCCTGCACTGTAGTCCCAATGTCTGACACGTCTCGGTGTACATCCCTGTGTATGGATCTATCCAAACCTTATGGGAGGCCCATAGATCCATGTACGACAAGCCCCTGAGTACGTTTTAGTCAAATGCAGCAGTCCCGAGTACCTTTACAAGCTTCACCCGACTAGTTTTTGGTGCTTTTCTGAGTACTTCGTCGAAGTTGAGCCTTCAAGTAACTCAAGTACTACCATGCAGCTAGAATGTGCTCAAGCACATCTGACGCTGTATTGAATATTTGTCCTTGAATTTATATATGGAAGTGCGATGAAAATCACACTCCATATGGAGTAGCCCTCGAGCCTTAGGTTGAATCGAAGAATCAGGCTGAGGGTCAATATGCATTTGCGTTGTCTTCACCTTAAACTGCAGCGAAAAAACTTTTTAGCCGACGGGCATGTGGCACACAGCCCCCGAGCTATTACCCGACTAATTTTAGGAGGTATAAGGGTCAACCACCAGTCATCGTGACCATCGCCAACAGTAACCTTATCTCTTGCGGTGACTTCAGAAACTAACGGCCAGATGCGAAATTAATGGCCAGAGGTGAAAGCATCGGGGCCATTTCCTCCATTTCCTCTACTTTTGTTATAAATAGATGAGGGAAGTTACCCCCATTTACTCTGCCATTGCCATCTACTATTTGCACTTGAAAAAACCCTACTGCCCAGAGCCGCCGCAATCCGATTTGAGAGTGCCGACACCACCTCCCTTCATGAGCCCCTGAGCGTATGTGCAAGAAGACGCTCGTGACAATCAAGATGGGAAGAAAAGCATCTGCTTCTAGGGGCGCTAAGGGTTCTAGTAAGAAATCTAGAAAAGGGAAGGAGCCACAACTGCCTCCACCCAAGTTTGGGTGGACGAACTAGACCGTGCCACCAACAGTGATTCCCTAGTTCCCCTTCCATTTCATATGCTTCCCCTCCCTATGCGTGAGAAGGTCGTCTTCTTCTTAGCAAAATGCCCGGGGGCTATCTTACCCCCCACGGGTTGAGTTTTTTTTATTTTTGTGGTCTTAGCCCCCACGGGTCGAGTTTTTTTTTATTTTTGTGGTTAGTAGTGTCTAGTAATCCTTGAAGGTACTCTACAATTGGCTCCTGCATGTATTGCTAGAAATGCCACATTTGACTTTGTGTTGACTATAGAGTAAGTGCCAAATTAACAACCTCCAGTGATCCCTAAAGGTTCTATATATATGATTGAACTGTACATAATATTACAACCTCCAGTGATCCCTAAAGGCAGCTTCTTTAGAGTACATAATATTACATGACACTACTCGTCATCGCTATCTACCTCAACAGGGGCAGCTTCTTCTTCACTCCAGTACTCCATCAGTGTGTCATCCTCTTCCACATCTCCCTCTTCACCTCCACTATTAGTATTTGATTGATTTTCCTTAGTAAGCATTGCAACCTCAGCAGCATCAACAACAAGGCCATCTTCATCATCTCGTTTTAAAGGTATGTCAGGTAAAATCTCAGATACCTCTTGTCTTCTGCCATTGTCCACAACACATGTCAATTCTTGATAGGGTGCAGCAGTGGATACAACACCATCTATTTTAGACACATTGTACAAATGACGATGCTTAAACGTTTGGACAACCCGCCAATTCATTCTGTGCTTATTCGGCAAATAAAAAACCTGTGTCGCTTGAGTTGTCAGAATAAAGCAATCCTTCTTGTACCACAAGCTGCTAATATTGATACTTTTGAAGAACCCACCATCCTTTACTGCAGTGTGCTTACCATCCAATTTGTACCAGTCACATCTAAAAACAACAATCGATCGTTTTGTATCATCATCCTTGTTAGTGTACTGTAACTCAATAATCTCTTTCAATGTACCATAATAATCAATAATCTCATTTTTGTAAGCGCCTGTATAGGTCAAACTAGAGTTTTGTGTCTTCTTATTTTTGTCACGCTCGACGGTGTTGTACCTAACACCATTGACAACACATGTGGAGTATGATCTTACTCTCATGTCAGGGCCACAGGCTAAGGCAAATAAATCATCATCTACCTCCTCAGATGCATTCAACTTCCACATCTACAAAGAGAATATCTTAGCGCCTAATAGTAAAACACATCATGACAGAAAACTAGTATAAGATTAAAAGAGTAAGATAATTCCTGAACCAATGCACAAAACCATGTAGAGTCCTTCTATCAAGATCCGCAGCAGCCACCCCTGATGCTGTTAAATCATCTTGAAACATTCTACAACTCAAAAAAATTCAGTAAGTTGGTGGCCTGAAAATAAAAAAAGAACAAATGAAATATACACAGATAGAGAATTCAGAACATATTTTACGTATTCCTCGACCTGATCACAATTATGGAGAACATACCAAACCAACTGAACTATTTCCTCAGAGTAGTAAAGATCACATGCACCAATAAGATTAACACCATGCCCGAAAACATCAACAATATAGGGTGATTGATCTGAAAATCCAACATTTCTTGGGAGTTGATTAAACCTTGTCTCTACATCTTCCATATATCTAGAGCAAAATGTGAGGGCTTCATCTGCCACATATGCCTCTGCAATTGAGCCTTCTGCACATGCCTTGTTCCTAACAGACTTCTTCAAAGTATACAAGCACCATTCAATTGGGTACATCCAACCAAATTGCACAAGTCCCCGAAGGATGGCCTCATCAGGTAAATGGACAGCAAGGTGAACCATTACATCAAAAAAAGCAGGGGGGAAGATTTTCTCAAGCTTACACAATGTGATAGGTAATTCTGTCTTCATTTGAGCCAACAAATCTTTATTCAGTCTTTGGCTGCACAATTCCTTGAAAAATTTGTCAAACTTAGGAATTGTTTGATAGATATCATCGTCCAACAACCCTCTCAGCCCAGCAGGCATAACCCTTTACAACAAATTGTGGCGGTCATGAGTTTTCAGGCCTTGCCACTTGACTGCATCACCAGTTAAGCATCTCTGTATATTTGAAGCATACCCGTCTGGAAACTTGGCCTCCTTCAAGAAATTAAGAAATTCATTCTTCTATGACTTACAATGTATATCGAGCTTTAGGCATGTAATATGAATCTCCACTCTACTGTAATTGCAACTCCTTTCTAATTTTCAGACAACAAGATCTAACCTTGCATTAACTGTGTCTTTTGACTTCCCTTTTATGTCGAGAATGGTACCAAGGAGTCTTTCACACACATTTTTTTTCCAATGTGCATGACATCAAGATTGTGTCTAAGCTTCAGAGATGGCCAATATGTTTAGTCCCACAAACAAACCCTTCTACCCCAAATTGGCACATGATTCCCCGAACGCTTCCTTTTTTTGTCCAACTCTAACATCTTTAACCTTTTCTAATTCTTCTAGCAGCTCTTCTCTTGTGAAAGTACCTGGCTTTGCACTAGTATCATGGAGAGAGACAAAATCACTAGCCTTGTGCAAACGATGACTTCTCGAAAGGAAACGACAGTGCCCAATATAACATAGCTTGCTCCTTATGGCATAGGACAGAGAAATTTTGTCACAATGGAGACAAGCAAAGTAACCACTTGTGGTACGCCCTGATAGAGTACTCAATGCTGGATAGTCATGAATGCACCACAACACTGTAGCACGAAGCTTAAAATCTTTCCCGGTGATAGCATCAAGAGTATCCACACCAGGCCATAGCTCAAGTAAATCTTCTACAAGAGGCTGCAAGAAAACATCAAAGGCCTTCCTTGGTGAATGAGGACTGGGAATCAACAAAGCCATCATGAAATTAGATTCTTGCATGCATAACCAAGGTGGTAAGTTATATGGAATCACAAAAACAGGCCACATGCTATAAGATGAACTCATGTTGCTAAAAGGATTGAAACCATCTGTGGCAAGTCCAAGTCTTAGGTTTCGTGCATCTTCAGCAAAATCAGGCTAGCACTTGTCAAAATCTTCACATGCCTTTCCATCTGCAGGATGGGTCATGTCCTTTTCATTGTATTTCCTCTTCAACTTATGCCACTGTGCTTCCTCAGATGATTTCTTGGAAACAAACAACCTTTGTAGCCTAGGGATCAACGGAAAATGCCGCAATACTTTTGAAAGAACCTTCTTCTTCTCAGGATCTTTCCATCTTGATGCATCACAAACTGGACAATTATCCAATGATGCATATGTCTTTCTAAATAGCATACAAATGTTTGGGCAAACGTGAATTGATATATAACCAAGTCCTAATTCACGGAGCATTTTCTTTGCTTCATCATATGATTTTGGGATAGTATTGAACTGTGGGAAAGCTTCAGACAAGATCTTCAAAAGTGCAAAAAATGCTGAGTTAGTGATCCTATAGTATGACTTCACATGGAGCAACTTGATTACAAATGTGAACCTTGAAAAATTAGTGCAACTAGAATATAGCTCACGCTTAGCCTCTTCAATCAAATGTTTGAAATGTGATGCAGTGTCATTGGATGGGTTTCCATCTTCATGTCCACCATCATTTACATGTTTACAGCTGACGAGGTCATTTAACATCCCTTCAAGTCCACCATCATTAGTGTACTTAGATACCAAAGAATTAGCATTTCCATCCTGATGTACTGGTCCCTCCAAAACATGAACATCACTGGCCTCTCCATGGTTTATCCACCTTGTATATGTACTGGACATGCCATTGAGCAGTAGGTGCCTCTTCACGTCATTTTGCTGCAGGTATTGATGGTTCATACACTGACTACATGGGCACAAAATTTGTTCAGCCTCACTATACCTCTCTCTGATGAAATTCATGAAAGACTTGACACCGGAAATATATTTAGGCGTAAACAGCACACCATGCGCCCAACGTCTTTCCATCTAGATAAAAAATTGCAGAAAATGCATCTCAGCTCCGTTATGACCACTACATCGACTAACAAACTACAAAACTGAATTAAATTGCATATCAAAATTCATACCAATCGAAATGAGGTGGGGTGAGGGCTGCAGCTGCTTGCTGGATGAGATCTCTGGTGGTTAGCAATGGAGCCCGTGGAGGGGAAGCCTTGACGGAGGTGTGCAGTCCACAGATCGGCGTCCCCTTAGTGTCCCCTCGCCGAGCCCTACACCTCTGCCATCGCCACCCCCTATGCCGCCTCCACCTCTAACGCCATCGCCAACACCTCCTACGACGATGCTAGCGCCTCCTATGCACCTAGCCAATGCCTCCTACTAGCCGTAGCCTATGACGCTGCCATGGACTCTGATGCCACCGTGGACGCTGCAAATCGAATGGCCGGCGCAGACAACTCTGCTGTGCATCTCCAGAACCGCCTACGCCACAGCCAATGCCTCTACCAGCCAATGCGTACGCCACTGCCATGACCTCCTACGCCGCCAGCCCGCCGCGGACGCCGCTAATCGAATGGCTGCCGCCGTGGACAACTCTGCTGTGCAGACAGGGGCGGCCTGCTGTGCGGTAATAGGGGTGGCCGGCATGGATAAGTCTGGTGCCTGGACAAGTCAAATGCCTCCTTAATCTCAATGGAATATAATTTGGTACAAATACGAAACCAAATAGACCAAATTCGAAAACAAATCAGCAACTCAGTGGTAAGTTTCATCCTATGGAGTTGAGAGGTCCAAGGTTCGATTCCCCGGATAGCAACAGTTTATTTTTGCACATTTTAACCTCGCCGACAGGACTGACAGGTGGCTCCCACTTTTCCTATTTACAAGGGAATATTTATTCATGGCCATGTAGGATCGACCTGGACGTCCACATCAGCGCCTTGTTGGATTCTTCATCCGTGACCAAAACAACTTATCCGTCGTAGATTGTTGCCATAATGGTCTATGACGTCCAACAATGATGAAAACTAAACTAGCCATCACAGATGTATCGCCTCCTAATCAAGCATAAGCATATCATCAAGCATCACGTCATCATCTTCTTTTCTATGGGTTCAGTCCATGTTTTTCCAATAACATGATGATCTGCTAAATGCATGTAGATCAACACCTAGTTACATTCGGTTTGTACAAGTGGAATGCATATTGCTCAGTTTTCAGCTTTTCGCTTCTCATAATCTGGTAAATCTTTATTTTACCTCTTGGTTGTACTTGTGGATATACTCCCTCCATCTAAAAATAAGTTATTTTAACTTTGTACTAAGATAATTTTTTTTAAGTTTGACCAATTTTATAGAAAAATATTAATATTCATGACACTAAATAGATATATTATGAAAATAAATTTTGTGATGACTCTACTAATGCATATTTGATATCATAAATATTAATATTTTTATATAAACTTGGTTAAATTTAAAATAGAATGGTTTATTTTTTAGGATGGAGGGAATAAGCATAATCGGGTGCTGTTGTGTTGAAGTTAGTAACCCTAACTGTCGGTGTTTTAGACCAGCAACCCACCTAAGGGGTACCCTAGGTGGTCTTTTATGCGGCAAGGATCGTCGAGAATCAAGGAATCAATGGTGACACAAGGAACACGATTTAGACAGGTTCGGGCCGCTAGATCGTGTAATACCCTACATCCTGTGTGTTGGTTTGTATTGATCTTGGATGAACTAGAGTTGTTCTGTTTGAGGGGGGTCCCTGCCCGCCCTTATATACACGGGAGGGCAGGGTTACAAGTCTGAGTCCTAGTCGAGTACTATTACAGAGTTCTACTCGGTATGGCCCGAGTAGTTTTCCATACACACACTTGACTATTCCGAGTGGGATACGACTATCCCTTGTCCTGGTTACATCCGAGTACGTCCCTTAGTGGGCCATCCAAGGTCTACTCGTGGGCCTCGGGTGCATGCCCGACAAGCCCCCGAGTACTTTGTAGTCGTGCACCACAGTCTCGAGTACTGTGGGCACTATGTGAGGAGTCATAGAGGTTTGAAGTGTCCGAAGTACTCGAATACTGTCGCGTGGCTGGAAGGTACTCTTTTTGTTCCTTTGAGCAGCTTCTTGTCCTGAGAGTTTTTATATGGTAGTGCGATGTCAATCGCACTCCATATGGAGTAGCCCCCGAGCCTTAGGTTGAGTCGGAGAGTCAAGCTTAGGGTCAATCTTGTCTTTTGACTGTTGTACCCGCAGCCCCCGAGCACTTAGGTGATTTCTGTCGTTGAAGTGGTCAGCAACCCGTTGAAAAGAGTAGCCATTGGGTGTTTAAGGCAATTAATCTGCTTAAAATCCGTCCGTTGCATAACTGACGGTTGGAATCTGGAGGTGGCGGAAATAAAACTGGAGGGCCCCCTTTCGGTTAGGTTTATGCCCTACTGTAATCAGATCTGTTTTTCTTCCTCCCCTGTGCATCTGCTCCACATTTGCGTCGTCGCATTTGCCAAGTGCTGCCGCCACCATTGCCACTCCTTGAGAGAGATCCGAGGGTGAGTGCATTTTGCGGAGGTTGAAACCGGCGGATACGCACCAAGAAGATGGGCAAGAAACCCGAGAAGATCCAGGGCAAAGCTCCAGCGACGGGCAAGGTGAAGTCCAAGAAAGGGAAGGAACTGGTGCTGCCGGCGCCGAAGGTGGGGCCGACGAACCAGACTGCGCCGCCGCCGCCTGGAGCAACGTGACAACATTCAGTGATGAAGAAGGAAGCCGTGCAAGCGCTAGTCGATGCCAAGATTCTGCAGACGAAGGAGGTACTCGAGTGGCGTCCAACTTTTGTGAATGCCTGGCAATTTGAAGAACACCCTGGTGAGACGGTGATGCTTGCATACTTCGTGGAGAGAGGGTTGGCAGTTCCCACCTCCAACTTCTTCAGAGGTATCCTCGAGTACTACAAGCTCCAACTTGTTCATTTGAACCCCAATGGTGTATTGCACATGTCCATTTTCGTACACCTCTACGAAGTTTACTTGGGAGTTCCTCCAAGCCTTGAGTTGTTTAGGAAGTTGTTCCGCTGTAAACCTTAGCAAAGTGCACATAGGATAGAAGTCTTCGGAGGCGCTGGGTTCCAACTCAGGAACTTGGGCACATATATTGAGTACAACTTGACTGACTCTCATGGGGAGTGGTAGAAAAGGTGGTTCTACATTGGGAACCATGATCCTCGGTTGCATGTGGTTACTGGCCACGCACCGAAGCATGTAGAGAACTGGGTGAGCGAACCCGAAGGTACCCCGGAGCTTGACCACTTGATGCAGCAGATTACCGAGTTGAAGGCACTTGGTCTTACTGGGATTAATGTGGCCGCCAGTTTTCTGAAGAGAAGAGTCCAGCCGCTTCAGAAACGTGCTCACTCAGGGAGTGAGTACACAGGTCTTAATGATCCGTCGCGTATGTCCGATGAGGATATCTCCGATGATGATGTAGAGGCACTGCAGGCCAAGTTCTTCAGGAACTACTAGGGAGTACCAGTGATCCCTGCAGCTCTTCGGCAGTATGATGCCTGGTATGAGCCAGAAGTGGTATGTTCTGGCGCTTGACTTGTACTTCTTGACTTGTGTGATATTTGTTGTTAATATCGACTTGTTTTTTTTAGTCTCGAGTTCTTGCCGGCTACTTGGCGCAGTTGGAAGAAGAAGAGGAAACTGTTGTTGAGGAGTTAGAGGACGAGCCCTCCGCTCCTGTGAAGAAACGCAGAGTAGTCCGCAAAATGTTTGCGGCTAAGTCTGCTTCAACTCCTGAGAAGTCTCGGGGTGCCAAGGTATGTAGTCGTGTACTCACTTGTAGCTGATGAATTTTAACTTGCAATCTTTTGTGACTACTTTGTCTTGTTCAAAAGGCTGTTGATACGGCACTTGGTGATGACGAGGCTGCTTCTGGAGAAGTAGTCGTGACCGACCCGGGCGTCGGTATTGCATCTGTTGATGAGGTACCAGAGAGAGTGCCGTCACGGATGCTGGAGTAGCTCCCGAGCTGACCGCATAAGCTTCGTCGGCTACCACACTGCCAGTTACTGACCAGGCAGTCCTGGGGTTGCCCGCCGGAGTAGCGGGTGTTGAGAAGGAGGTGTTGCCAGTAGTCGCTACTGGTTCCTTGTTGTCCAGTGTAATCGCCAGTGGTAAGCTTTCTGTCCCGACTAGTTTCGTTTGTCTGAGTTGTATTGTAGTCTTGACTTCTGTTTCCCAAGTCTTGGTGAGAAGACAGCGCCAGCAGCTGTTCCTGCGGTGCCGAGTACTCGACCACCTATTGCCGAGAAGAAACGTGTACGATTTCCACCACGCTCAACTCGGTGAGCTTGTTTGTCCCTGGTGTATGTCTTTAAGTTTTCTTGAATGGCGTATAATGATGTGTTTTGATGCAGGGATGCGGAGGAAACTATCCCTGTAGAGACAGGGGTAGAGTCGGATCCCCTGACTACTTTATCTGCTCCCTTAGAAGATTTGATTGTTGATGAAATACCCGAAGTTGACACTGGTCGCCTTGGAGCTACCATGTCTATGCTTCAAGAAGTGATTCGTTCGGTGGAGGCTCCCTCCACTGCTTCGGGTTCTGGTAATGCTCCTTTGTCGACATCCACGGTGGAGTTTTGCTGTAGTGGAAGTAGAAAAATCCAAAGAATCAATTGCTCCAGGTATATACCAGTAGGCTTGGTATTGTAGTCATAGTAGTCAGGTGACTGATGATGATCTCGTTTGTTCTTTTTAGGCGTTGCTTTGCGTGCAACTCCTCAGCTTGCGAAGAGTACCCAAAGTCCAATACTCATCCTTCCATCTGAGGCAGAGTTCCAGAGAGCTATTGATGTGTTTCGTAGCTTCCAGGTGAATTTCTTTTGCTTTGTCACATCAAGTAGTTGTAAGGCTTTTAACTGATCACATTGCTTTGCACACTCGGACCCTTCAGGAACAAAGTCATCAACTGGAGCAGGAATGTGCCCGACTTACAGAAGCTTTGAGGGTTCACGAGGTTGCAGTGAAGTCTTTTGCTATGGAACGATCAGATCATGAAGTCCTGCAACAAAAACTGGAGAGCCGCCACAAGTCTTTGAACAAAAAGTATCAAGGTGAGTACTTTGCATATTCCGAGTATGTCCAATTGTAGTCGGCTGTGTTTGAACTTGGCTATTTTGCAGAGCTCAAAAGGCAAGAGGCCGCTGCGAGGAGCCAAGTCCTCGACTGGAGAAATGCACACGATCGAGTGGGAGATGAAGCCAAACGTCTTCGAGCCGCGCTGGCAGAAGCACAGGCTGCTTGCGAGCATCAGCAAGATAGGAAGATCCAAAATGGAGTGATGCTTGCTATGGCCATGGTGGCATGCAGAGATCATACCCAGACCATGGGAAGACTCCGAGGCGAACTCCAAGAGTTAACTGAGGTAGCTCAAGATTTGGTGAACGCCATAGCCCGCGTGGAAGAGGGCGCAGGACCTCAATCGCTAGTCGAGCGATTGAAGGCTGCCCTGGGTAAAGTTGCAGGTCTCTGCAAAGCTGTTTGCAAACAGGTCCTTGCTGTTGTGAAGTCATACTACCCGAGGGCGGACTTGGCGGCAGCTAGTGACGGCGTGGCTCGCAACTGCACAGAAGAAGCATATGCACATTACCTCGAGGAGGCGGAGCCCATTGAGTCAAAGATGTCTAAGTTTGTCTCTCCGGAGGAGCCTTGAACTTTATGTACTATTATAGTTATTTTCGAGTACTTTGGATGATACCTTGATAAAGGAATGCTGGTTCTTTCTTTACTTGAAGTAGTTGCCTTGATGTGATTGAGGAGTAGTTTACTTCATCTCGCCCGTCCCAAGGTCCCGGGGTCGGCTAAACCTGACCCCTTGAGGGAAAATCTCCGCCTCGCTCGACCTTGAGTCCCAGGGTCGGGTGCGCCCAACCCCTGGGCAGAGCTTCGTATCGCCCGATCCCTGAGCAGAGGGTCGAACCCTTCCAAGCCCCTGAGACAATGATTTGAGCGCAGACCATGCTTGGCTAGGGTAGTTGAGTTTCGAGTAGTCGCGATGCTATCGAGTACTCTGCTTTTTGAGGGTGCACGGGTGTACTGTACTTTTTTGTCCCTTGTAGCGTGAATGCTTTCACATGGGCAGAGTCAGAGATCGTCAGACTCACGGGCACATAGTAACTCCTGGGTGGGTGGTAGTTGTAGCGCTTGACTATAAATAGATCCCCTAGAGGTCGACCCGAATCAAGTTTCTGAGTAGCCATGGATTGCCTTCGGTTGTTGTTGTTTGAGTGTAGAGAGCCGTCAAAGAATGCACCGGTGCTAGAAGATTTCTCGTAGATTGAGACCACCTTCCCTCCATAGACTCCTGCGCTCGTAGGGATAGCCGCGATGCTAGAAGAATCATCGTAGGAGGTTTCATCGCGTGCCTCATCTTGCAGCTCGTGATCCAGTGGAGTACGCGCTAGAACTCGCGGGTGATGGGTGATGAGTGTCGCGGTCTTTACCCCGCTCTCTTAGAGGTGGAGGTGTGGCCGTAGGGTGGGTTGGCTCGGCAAGGCTAGCAAAAGAGCAGCCTTGGTTCCCTCTAGGCGCGACGCGCGGGATTCATCGTTGCCGCTGTCAAGGCAGTGGTGATGCAGGAGTTCCTGGCATTGCCTTGGGTAGAGGACCTAGATATGGCTGCGTTTTGCGCAGCTTCCTTGCGTGTAGGCCCTTCCCATTGTAGTCGACAGACCTGAGTGGCGTTGTGATATTGTAAAAGCCTGAGGCTTAAATGCAGCCCACAAGTAGGTAGTTGCTTGTAGTCTTTTTGTATTTCGAGTACTATTACACGTATGTAACTTGCTAATGTATCTTCAGTCTTGAGTAAAGAGTTACTTTACCACTAAAACTTTGTATCAGGGCAATGATGCCTGTTGAGATGGTAGTCAAGAGTAGTGTATCTTGAAGTCGGTAGTCGAGCTATTAGCTCAAGTAATCAACATGAGTTTTTGCCTTGAAATGATTACTCGGGTACTGCTATGGGTAGTAGCGACAAAGGTGTTCTATATTCCAAGAGTTTGGTACTTGTTCTCCTGAGAGCTCTTGCAGTCTGGAAGATCCGGGTCCCGTAACTTTTGATATGATGTAAGGACCTTCCCATGGTGAATTGAGTTTGGGCAACCCTGTTGTGTCTTGGATTTGCTTGAGGACCATATCGCCCAAGTTGAAAGATCGTTCCTTGACATTACAGTCGTGGTAACGCCTTAAACCGTTAAGGTATCTGTCATATTGCACTAGTGTTGCGCATCTTGCTTCTTCTAGACTGTCTATATCTGTTCGCCTTGTTTCTTCTGCTAGCTCGTCGTCGTATTGTTCGATAGAGGGTGATTGCCACATGATGTCAGCATGTAGTATGGCTTCTGAGCCATACACAAGAAAATAGGGTGAGAACCCAGTAGTCTTGCATGGTTGGGTACGTAGTCCCCATAGAGCATTGGGTAACTCTCTCTGCCATTTGGCGCCTTTGGTGTTGCCGACATCATGTAGTCTTTTCTTGAGGGCGTCGAGTATCATGCCATTGGCACACTTGACTTGTCCATTGGCCCGCGGGTGAGCGACCGAGACGTAGCGAACGTCGATTCAGATATTCTTGCAGTATTCCCAGAAGTCGTGATTGTTGAAGTTTGACCCTAGGTCTGTTATGTTGGGAAAACCATATCGGTGTACAATGTCATCCAAGAAGTCGAGGACTCGGTCTGCCCTGGGCCAAGTGACTGGTTTGACCTCGATCCACTTGGTGAATTTGTCGATTGCCACGAGTACTCGGTTGAATCCTCCTAGCGCAGTTGGTAATGGCCCTATCATGTCGAGCCCCCAGCAGGCGAACGGCCATGTTGGAGGTATAGTGACTAACTTGTAGGCCGGTACATGTTGATGTTTGGTAAAGAATTGGCAACCTTTGCACTTTTGGACTAGTTGTTTAGCATCGGCCAGAGCCATTGGCCAGTAGAAGCCTGCTCTGAAAGCCTTGCCAACTATTGTCCATGAAGAGGCGTGGTTCCCACAAATTCCCTTGTGGATTTCTTCTAAGATTTCTTGGCTGTCTTCACGGGTAACACACTTCATGAGTACCCCGGATGATGCACTTTTCCTGTAGAGTTTGTCCCCGACTAGAACGTAATTTTTTACTTGATGGGAGATTTGTTCAGCCTGATTTTTGTCAGATGGTAGTTTGTGATCTTTGATGTAGTCAATGAGGGGTGTGCGCCAGTTGACCTCTATCATCATGACTTCTCGAGTGACGTCAGTAGTCTAGACCACTGGCGGTGTAACTTGTTCAGGTATGGACGGCTTGTGCAGTTCGTGTACGAAAATTCCTGCTGGAACCTCTACACGAGTTGAGCCCATTTTTGATAAGACGTCGGCGGCTACGTTGTTGTCGTGGACGATCTGATGAAACTCCAAGCCTGAGAACTTGTATTCCAGTTTGCAGACTTCTTTGCAGTAAGCGTCCATATTGTCCTTGTTTCGATCCCATTCGTCATTGACTTGGTTTATAACGACTAGTGAGTCGCCGTACACCAATAGTCTTTTGATGCCGAGGGAGATTGCAAGGCGAAGGCCGTGTAGCAGTGCTTCGTACTCGGCTTCATTGTTAGATGCCTCCTAGAAAATTTGCAGTACATATTTGAGCTGGTCTCTCTTTGGGAAGATGAGTAATACGCCTGCACCGGCCCCTTCCAGTTTGAGGGACCCGTCGAAGTACATTACTGTTGGCGCTAGAAATCGGCTGATCAAATTCCCAGCGTCGGACACACGACCCGGGAGAATCTGCTTCGCTCCTGTTTGGGTGATCGCCCTAGTACGGTTCGCGCGGCGTGCCAGCCAATCTGATCTGTTGATTGGCAAGGAAAGAAAACGTGTCAGTTCCCAGAGGTTGCGATCGGATAAAGTTCCGATCTCGAGAAAGCTTATCAGCGGATCGGCCGATTTGTCGTAATAAAGAAATCGGCTATGATGCGGCCGATTACCGAGCAACGTTAATAAAGAAAACTGCTAGAGTAATCTAAACAGCGCTACGGTAGCAACACTAGGAACAGATCTAATCGGCTATGCATGAAATAAATAGATTAAACAACGAAGTACAAGAAAAGCCGAAATTACCGATTTCTAGCTGGATAACTGGTGATAAAACTAGAACAACAGGTAACACCTAGAATTCTAGTAAATATCAATAAATGATGAATAAATCTAAACGAAACGACAGCGATAAGCCCGAAGTTAAAGCTTAGAATTTACTCGATAAGCGGAACTTACAAGATCGGCCGGAGGTCAAGTTGATGCAGCCCCGCCAACCCGTACGAACTCGTGAAAAGAAGAAAAGTGTTGGCGAAATTGCCTGCTTGAAAGTAAGTACAAGGAAATAGTAGTCTGTTGTATTGAGTTGATGATTACAGATCTACAAGGGTGGCTATTTATAGCCCCGTACAAACGACTTCTTATCCGACTAGAACTCTATCCCTAAATTTAAACAGAAAACAAATATTTACAAGTACGATTCGTACTAGGTCGATTATCACGCGCTTCATGGGCTGATTCTCTCTTCATCTTCATAATCCTTTTTAAGCCCACACCGGCCCAACTATTCCAACCTCCTAATCGGCCGATCACCTCATCGGCAAGGGGTAACCGATTAGGACCCTCATGTCGAGGGCTCAGACTTACTCCGACCCTGGAAACTAAGGTCGAGCGAGGCGGAGATCCTCCTTTGGAGGGTCGGGCGCGTCCGATTCCAAACCTCAGGGGTCGGGTGAGGCGGAGATCCTCCTTTGGAGGGTCGGGCGCGTCCGATCTCAAACCTCTGGGGTCGGGCGAGGCGGAACTCCAAGGATCAATCGGCCGATCCTCGACTGTAGCATCAATCAACCGATCCTTGACTGTAGCACCAATCGGCCAATTTCCAATCGTCGCCCTTGTATCTCGCCGCATCTTCTAATTTCTCTTCCTCTCCTAACGTCGATTTTACTCGTGTCGAAATCTAGCGTCAACACATGCCCCCTAGTTTCGGAGTAAAACATAGTTTTTACTTCGAAATTCTTTTCAACTTCCCGTCCGAAACAGACGCAATGAAAATATCCTTCCGTTTCGCGGTCTCCAACCTGATGATTGCAATCTTTTTGAAATGGGCGCCCACGACAACCACTACTCCCGAAAAACTCGAAACGCCGGCGCGGTAAAAATTCCACTTTTACCCCTTCTCAGACCTCCTTTAAATATCAGCACATCCCGTACTTCCCTTACGAGCTCACGTCCTTCTTCCTCAGCGCACAGGGTTTCTTCTCCCTCCAACACTTTCCTTAATCCTCCAATTCTCCAGCGCCTCCTTCCTTTCACTTCCCTCCTACTTCTCCAATGGTGGCACCTTTAGGCACCTCACCAACACGGGAAGCTCCAGAAATGGTGCCTTCGGCGGAGGTTCTAGTAGCAACAGCGGCGGCTCCATCGACGTAAGAAGGAGCTCCATCGGCAAAAGTTGAAGCTTCATCCGAGATCCCATTGGTAGCTTCATCGTCTGCAGCTGCACCGGTGATTCCGCCGATTACGAGGAGCTTCATCCCGGAGGTCATTACCGAAACTTTCCCTTATCAGTAATGCATTTACTTTAGATCTATTTCTTACCCTCGCACCCCCTTTTCCTTTTTAGGCGGTTAGGCATCGCATCACCATTCGTCTCACAGAAAACCCCAGCCTTATCTGCCTTGGACTCATGGGAAACCTAGATCCAACCGACTTAATCCATTTGGAAACCCATAGGATCCCCTTCAAAGAATCAACTATGGACCTAGATCACTGGTTGGGTACCTTTAGGTCTTGGCCGAATGAAACTCCCGGCTGGAGAGAATGGTACCAGCGGATAGCCGCTTCTAAGAAAGTCCAATGGGACGAGCTCAAAATCGGCCAATGCATCGATCTATCCCTGTCCCAAATGGAACGGAATGAGCCATTAGTGATGACAGCTTCTTACTTCTAGTCCGACGCTCTCAATGCATTCCTGTTTGAGCACGGACCCATAACCCCCACACTGGCCGATGTAGTCTTACTGACCGGCCTGGACATTTCTTCCCCGGACACCCCTTTCTGCCTTATAGCCACAACATCCCATCGGCTGGACACAAGGGGAATCGGTGGGTGGAAAGGTTTCATCAGATGCAACAAAAGGGCCGGATCTGTCGAGAACAGAGAGCACACGGCCTTCCTGATGATGTGGCTAGAGAAGCACTTCTTCTGTGGGAGAGCAGCTGGTCCATCTACCAATACCCAAGCTCTGGCCGAAGCATTATCGATAGGGACTTCTGTTCCTCTTGGAAAGCACTTATTGGGAGCAGCCTACCACATGCTTCACCAAATCGGCATCAAGCTATCCCAAGGGGAGCCGATTGGAAACCCAGGTGGACCCTGGTGGTTCATTAACCTATGGCTGAACCTGTACATGAGCAAGATTTCTCAGCAGCGAGTGGAACACATGACATTCCCCAGCGTCGAATCGGCAGAGAATCCCACCGTCCGACGCCGGTGTACGTCTTTCGGCGAAGCGGCATCGGCCTTCTCCGGTTGCTCGTACTTTGCTACCAAGGTGGCCGAATACTTCCAGTGTTTTTATAACGGCTTTAATGAAGATGCAACCGTCTGGTTCCCTTATCGGAGAGATGACCCAATCTTTGAACTCCCTTCTTGCTTCGACTCAACTACCGGCCGATTCGACGAAGATCTCACAGATGAACTAATTAAACTGGGAATCTTACCAGCCAACTTCTTCTCGGGAAAGGATGCTCCTACGTATGAGTTCTACAACCCCTCCGTTGCAGCACGGCAATTCGGCATGGGTCAACTGCCGATTCAGGCATACTTCGTCGGTCGAGCAAAATTCAGAGATGAGTTCACCAAGGGCCTTGACTATAGTCGGCTGCGAGATCGGATCCCAGACTCCAGTACCATAGACCTGAATGACTAGATAGTAGCCCCCTTTGCTATCCAACCATTCAAATTGTGGTGGGCCGAATGGAAGCAGTACCTGCTCTGCACCTCCGCATCGACATACTGCAATCTCCTGGATCCAGCCAACATCGACCGAATGCCGAGGTATTTTTCCCTAGCCGATTTTCATTCCTTCATTAATGTGGTTAAATGCGTACACTAACATCTCGCTGTTGTTTCAGTCTGAAAACCGCGTTCCCCCGACACGCAGCCGGAGTGGCCGGCCGATAGAGGACCATCATCCATACACCATCTTCCCCCTTATCGGCTACAATGCCCCTTCCATGGATGTGATCGCCGGCCGATCGAAGCAGGCGCAGAAGAAGGTTATCAAGAAGACCAGTCACCGAGTACGAGCTCGTATAGAATCGGCTGACCCTCCTATGATCACATCGGCAGAAACTTCGGCCGCATTGCCCCTTCCACCCGCTGGAGAAATAGATACTCAAGTCATCACGCAAGCTGGGGCGGCCGCTGCATCATTATTG
Organism: Setaria italica; assembly: GCF_000263155.2. Lineage (NCBI taxonomy): Eukaryota > Viridiplantae > Streptophyta > Magnoliopsida > Poales > Poaceae > Setaria > Setaria italica. The sequence goes on along the minus strand of NC_028455.1, from coordinate 6,838,409 downwards.
GTGGAGGCCATGCAGGTAAACTTGTTGTCCGATCCTACCGATTGCCATCTCTATACTGACTCATCTTATTTTAGACTGCACAAATTACTTCTGTGGACCCACAACAATTGGCAGCAACCCAATCGGCCATCGACACGCCCACGCTCCCATCTGCCGAGGTATACTACTCTTCAACCGATTCTCCTAGTATTTGGATGATGTTCTTATTCAATCTTTTGACACAGGTCACCGGTACGCTAAGCGCCCCACCTAATCAACCAATGGTCATCTTTCGGGAAGCTGGCCCGAGCAAAGCACCAATCATTGTGGAGTCTTCTTCTTCTGACGAACCAATGGCACCAGCCCCTGAATCAAGGATAACGGCCTCTCAAACGCAGTTCGAAGAAATCCGTTTCAAGGAGGTAAGAGACTTCTCACCCTTACTCTGCCGATTTGCTATTACCATCGGCTGATTTGTTTTTCTTCTTGACTTACTATTTTCCAGGAACAGGACACCCCCAACAACAGTCTTTTCTCGTTTGCGGTCGCACTCTCCGATGACGAGGAAGTCGCCTCTCGTCAGGTTACTTTAAGCTCCGTCCCCGATGATGTTCGTGCCAAACTTGCAAGCATCCGATCCCTTCTTCAAGAGGACATCGGCCGATTGGTAGAAGATGCCTCGCCGATTCGGCAACTTTTTGGTGACGTCAGTGGGCGAGTACCAGAAGAAGCGGAAGAGGCCTTGGCGCCGGCCACATATATCGAGTCAATGAGGATTCCGGTCTTTAGGGCCCTGCGCCACATGGCCGATCGCGCCAAGTTGACCAAGACTCGTGAAGAAGAAGACACGTACAAGCGTCAAGCTCAACAGGTGCATCAACGGATTCAATTTCTGGAAGACTCTCGCCCGGGGATCGTCAGCACGATAGATCGCCTCAAGCGCCGAAGAGCATAGCTTGCCAAGGAGATGGAGCAGGTGACCAAAGCAATAGACGCCGAAGAGAAGAGGCTTCAGGAACTTCCTTCCGTCATCGCCGATCTGAAACGGGAGAGGCAGCACCTGGCTCACGAAGCCCTCAAACTCCACCGCCATATGTCAGAAGTCCTCGGATTGGCAGAGGATGACCAACGGGTCCTGGACTCTGCCGATCAGATCCGGCGCCGAGCGATCGCAGCTATCAACGCCCTTCTGGGTGACCTGTAAAAGTACTGGCAATTCTTGTACGAACATTAATAACCCCTTTGACCGTCCTTCGCGGCGCCCCCTTATTTATTACCTTTTTCACTTCCGATAGGACGCGTCTTACCAAACATCCACGCCTTCCTTTCTTATAAATGCCGGCCTAGGTCCCCGTTCCGAGAGTACCTGTCTAGCTCGGCTTCATCTTCCCCGACTTGTTTTCGTCGGTGCGCTTTTCAGTCATGTCTTCTTCATCCTCTACCTCTTCCTCTGTTAATCAGGTAAAAGATTTGCCTTCATTCTCTTTCTTAGTTTAACTCTTCTCAAGGGAATCACCTTTTCGGCGGCTATATATATATTGTTGTTTTCCGCAGCCGCGGCGCCTTAGCCCTGAACTCGAACGAGCCATCGGACTCGTGCACTCCGACGAACCGTTGTCGCAAGAAGACAAGGACTTAATCAGGGCTCATCGCGACGAACTCCAAGAGCACGTCCCTGCTGACGTCCGACGGATCTGGGACTTTCTGGACGGCAACGACCACCGGCGACCTCAAGCCGACAGAAGTCATCTGCTTCCTCATCAAATCGTCCTTGAAGATGCAGCAGCAGAAACATCACGCCCAGCAATGGACCGGAGTCACCCTCTCCCCCGTCAAGTTGAAGCGGAGGCTGCGATGAAAGAGATAGAAGAACAGTACATCCATCTTCTGATAGAACTAGGTCGGGCTGAGAGAGAGCTTAAGAAAAAGCGTGATTAATTATTTTTTGTTCTAAGGGCGACTTGTACCGTGTTGGCCGTGTAACCCACCGTCCGTACCGAATAAAATATATCGGCCGATTTGGACGATTACGTTTTTTCTCTAGACGATTCTTTTTGTATCGGTTGTGTGTTGTTCATCATGGTTGATCCTTATGCTCCGACCCATATACTAGGGTAGTACCTTTTCAAGTATCTTCCGTTCAGAGCCCTAGTAAACTCTTCTCCTTCGATTGTTTCCAGAATATAAGCGTTTCCTGGAGCACATCTGCCGATTTTATACGGCCCTTCCCACGTAGGGGACCACTTACCGAATTTAGGATCTTTCGACCCGATCGGCAACACTAACTTCCATACCAGGTCCCCCGGAGAGAATTGTTTGACTTTGACCTTCTTATCATACCACCTGGCCACTTTCTTCTTGTTTTCTTCGATGCTTATCAAAGCTCTCAATCGTTGGCCAGCTGTAACACCCGCCATTTTAGTCATCAAAGTGACTTTGAAGGATTGAAAGCAATTCGAGAAGAAAAGAAAAAGAAATTGACCGAAAATCAAATTCGGGTCAAATTTGGCCGAAATTTGAATTTTGAATTTGAAATTCAGAAAAATTCGGCAAAAATATAGAATAGAAGTGTAAAGATGATTATAACTTAAGGGTCAAAAATTTGGAATAATATTTGATCCTAAACACTCAAAAGAAATCAGAGAAGGAAATGAAAAACTACATTTACTGTTCACCGTCCGAAAACAAGAAATCAGAAAAACAGCCTCAGAGTCCATTTTGGAAACTGAATTCTGATAAATTTCTCAAATAAGTAAATCAGGACAACTATACCATGTTGAAGTATGAACTTTGGACTCCAAAAATTGGGTGTTGTTGATCAGGAATAGCAGAGGGAACCATTTCAAATGGAGGCCTAAAGTTGGCACTTTGTCACAATAGGCGGCTTTGTTGGAATTTGGTTAAGTCTGAAAATGGTATTGAGTACATGACTTTAGAACCAATTTCTGGAGAAATTTCCTTAAAAGTGAGCAGATGTTTTTGGACATTAGTGAAATATGGACTATGAAGAAGGTAAATGAAATGTTGTCGTTCAGAGAATGTGGAAGATTTGAATTCAAATTGGAGCCAATAGTCAGCAAATGAGCAGATTTCGAACTCCTTGCCGAAATAATTCTAAGTCTGGAAAACAGCCTTGGTTAGCAATGTTTGGAGCCAATTTCAGAAAAATTTGGTGTAGACGTTATATGGTTTTTGGTGCAAAATGGAATCCTTATTAGTTGTAGAACACAAGTGGTGAGTGGTTGGCCTATATAGAATACATTTGGGCTACTGAAATTGGTGCCAAAGAAGGGTAAATGACCACATGTGAAGACTGTCGAAACTGAATCGTCAAAGTTCAGTTACAGGAGGTCCTGGCCGAACTTCGAGCTTCAAAATCTAGGAGTTAGGGTGCTCATCTCGGGTAGAGGCCCATCTATCAATTGAAGTGCTCGGATTAATCTACAAGATTGCTTAAGGAATGTTCGAGAGATTGGGTTCGGATTTGCCAATTTTGAGGCCTGAATATGTAGATTGAGAAGAGATAAAGGAAAGAAAAACAGCAGGAACAGAGGCGACAGGAAGAGCCGTGCCGCCGCCGGCTCTCGCGCATGCCGGCCAGCGCGACGGCCACGTTCGCGCCACGCCGCCTACCATGAGCTAAGCTGGATGTCATGCACGGTAATATTGCGTCGCTATCACCTCGCCCTCATCCAGTTAACCGCCGCCCTGGGTTTTACTGCCGTGCGAGCCGAGCTTGAGCAATCAGTACCGCCGCCGGCCAAATTCACCCACGCCGCCGCCCCTCTTTGCAATTCCACCCACCCAAGGTTCCGTCAGCTCCTCCTCAACGCCCCACGCTGCTCCGTTCAGTAGTTCCTCGCCGTCGAAGCTCCGAATCACCGCCGTACCGGTCCGCCTGCCACCACCACCGTCCTCTCGGTGAGCTCTTCGTGCCGGCCCTTTTCCTTTCAATCGTCGATCCTCGTAGAGTATCTAGGTTGTGTAGATGCCGTAGGTCGCGCCGGAGACCTTTTTTGTGCCGCCATCGGGCCTTGCGCCGGCCGGCCGCCGGTCATGGTGCCGCCGCTCGTGAGGAGCCCGACACAGGCCACCTCCAGGAGGGCCGCCACCGCCTGTGGGGAAGCCTCGGCTTGGGGATGCCCCCAGCCCGGCCACACCGCCGGGGAGGCGCCGCCGGCGAGCCCCCGCCCCCTGCGGTTGGTGCCCCTGTTTTGGCGCAGGGAGGAAGAAGCCATGCGCCAGGGAGGTTGTAAGGAGAAAGGGGGGGGGGGGGAAGCAGGCCGGTCAGTGTTGCTTGGGCCGGGATGCCGAGTTGCGGTAGGAGAGGCCCAGGTGGAGTAGAAAAGAAAAAGGGGGCCGGCGAATGAAAGATAGGCCATGGGCCGGATTAGCAGGCCGGTCGTTGGAAAAAGAAAAGAGAAGGTGGGCCGATCGCGGTTGAGAAAGAGAGGAGAAAAGGGAAGCCGGCCCAAGCAAGCCTGCCGCAAAGAGGCCCATGCGCCACAGATTAAGAACCGACGGGCCACTTTTCGGCCTGAGGAAAGTGCCGGCCGTGGGCCCCACTCGTTAGTGAAGAAGAGAGGGAGGAAGTAGGAGGCCGGGTGGGCCCTAGGTGGAAGTGATAGTGGGTAGAAGAAGGTTGGGTAAGAAAAGTTTTAACCATGGTTTTGTGAATAAACCTTAGGTTTTTCTTTTATTAGATAAATAGATTAAATACGGTTTTCACCATTTAATTCACAGGAAATTCTAGAAGTGCCCAAAATTAGTGAAGCCAATTTTATTAGGATTGTTTTATTTTCCTTTATGCATTAAAATTCTTAAACCCTAGGAAAAATAATAAAAATTTAGGTATTTATTTAATGCCTTTTTATTTAAGGTATTTAAATAAATGCTTAAACTTTATTAAATGTATAAAACTTGAAAAATGCTTTATTATCCACAAATCATTATTAAGTCATAGGAAATAAGTTTTTGAGATTAGAAAATTATTATAATGCTTTTAAAAAGTAAAGAAAAAGGTCTAAGATAGGATTAGTAAAGGAAATAAAAATGGTAGGTTAATCTTTTCGAGTTTTTGTGTGTTGGCTTGCAACTTTATCATGATAAATTGTATAGTCCTTGTTGGCTTGCAACTTTATCATGAAGGAAAGTTGTATAGTCTTGTATTCAAAAAGTTTTGCATCTCTAACTCTTGCATATACTGAATCGTAGACGTCACAACTCCTGAAGTGGAATTCATGGATTTCAGTTGGAGATGGACATCATTCGCGAAATGTGGAGTGCCTCTTTTGGTAAAGAAGTTTTCTGAAGAACTAACCTTTGTTGATCCCAGGCAAGCCCCGGTGCATTTATACCTATCTATATTGGAGTCGTTATTTCATGTGACTAATTATCGGTTATTTGCTATATGTATGCACTAAGTCTAGGAGTTGCGTGAAACCTATTCTTGTGTATAATCATACCTTGCTTTAAGGACATCTTTGCCACTTGTTCAAACCTTAGAAGATAACCCAAGTCTAGAAATGCTTAGTTGCTTAAATGCTTGGTTTACCAACCTTAAGGAAAAACTTTGAGTCATACATGTGATATATGGAAGGTTAACTTGGAATTGAGAAGCGGACAGAAGCTAGAGATGTAGTTATGTCTGCTAGTCAAATTGGTTAAGGCCCGATTCGTTGTCTTAACCTTTGATCAAGTGATAAGCATCTGATCACTTACTGGGTATGGGACCAGTAAAGCCCAGTAGGTTAGTAAACTCTCTGATCGGGAATACTTCGTACCCGTGCTTGACGTGCTGGAGATTGGCAGGGGCGTAGCCTGAAACTCACATGGTGATCAGGCCAGACTTGGGGTCCCATGTGGGGGTGCGTCCCTGGGTCCGGGTAGTCTTATTCCCAATCATTGGATTTGCTGATCGAAAAGTCGTTACGTACGACCTGTACAGTCGTATATAGCTGGTGATCAGGGTACTCTCCTGCAGGATGTAAATGGATCCGGATCGCCGCAATTCTCGGTTATGAATGCACTTGATCACTGTTGAGCATCGTAGTGTAAATTCATGAATGTTATTCCTTTAAATGAGTGATGTATGGCTTAAAATACCTTATTGCTGTATTTACTCTTTTCTCATCATCTAGAATGGTTAGGTAATAACTTAACCAAATAAAAGATAAAACTAAGGCATTACTTGTAGTAAGTTTTTCAGCAAAAAGTGTATTAGCCAAGTACACCAAAAAGCTAGCATACACCTCCAAAGAAAGCTATTATATTGGTTAGTCGGGTAAGACTTGCTGAGTACATCGTACTCAGGGGATCCCTTGTTGTTATCTTCAGAAAACCAGCAGGGACCCACCGAAGAGGAAGCTCCGAAGATCTAGGGTATCTTATGAGTCTCATGATACTCTAGAATAAAACTTAAATGTTTATTTTTCTTCCGGACTGGTTCATGTTTTAAATTTCTAGAACCACGCTAACCTGCACTGTTTAGTTTTTCTTCAATCTATGGTTGTAATATATCGTACCTTTGATATGTCTTTAAAAATTTAATATTTGTTGATATTATCCCATCGCGGATATTATCCTGATGTATGGCTATGAGACAAGTCGTGGATCCTTCGAGGAGTCCTAGGGACACTCGACGGACTACCGGACTTATGCTGTTTTAGGTGCGTTTCGGATAATTGTTGTTCCGACAGCGATTAGCCGCACTTAAACCAGCTTAAGTTGGGCGGTTCCGCCACACCAGCCAAGTCATCAAGTTCCCTTTTCATGAGTGAGGAGTAGTCGTCGGCCGCCAACTGGTCCTGGAGCGAAGTGCGTCTCGACCCTGCCCTCAATTCCCATGGTAGTACCGCCTCATGACTGTACACCAACTGATAAGGGGACATCTTGGTGGCCCCATGGCAAGCCATCCTGTATGCCCATAGGGCTTCAGTCAGACATAGATGCCATTTTTTCGGCTGCTCCTCTATCTTCCTCTTAATTAACTTAATTATCCCTTTGTTGGAAGATTCGGCCTGGCCATTAGCTTGGGCATAATACGGAGACGAGTTTAACAATTTTATTCCCATGTCGGCCGTGAACTCGAATTCTCCTGATGTAAACATCGTCCCTTGATCGGTTGTGATAGTCTGGGGAATGCCGAAGCGGTAGACGATATGGTCCCTTACGAAGTCAACTATAGCAGCCGATGTTACGGCCTTTAACGGAATCGCCTCCACCCATTTGGTGAAATAATCAGTGGCCACCAGAATGAACTTGTGCCCTTTGCTTGACGGAGGATAGATTTGACCGATGAGGTCTATTCCTCAACCTCTGAACGGCCATGGTTTGATAATGGGATTCATGGTCGATGCGGGCGCACGTTGGACATTCCTGTACTTCTGACAATCCTGGCATCCTTTATAATATTTGAAGCAATCTTCGAGGATCGTCGGCCAGTAATACCCATTATTCCTAATCATCCATTTCATCTTATGTGTCGACTGGTGGGCTCCACACACTCCTTCATGGATTTCTCCCATCAGAGTCTTAGCCTCCTCCGTTCCTAGACACTTGAGTAGGACGCCATCAATTGTTCGGTAGAACAAGTCGTCTTCCAGTAACACATATTTGGTAGCATGAAAACGTACCCGCCGATCCACTTTCTTAGATGGATCTTTCAGGTAATCGGCAATCTCCTTTCGCCAGTCATTGGCCGCGAGCTCTAGAGCCATGGCGCCTTGAATCGACCGATACCCAGATGCGTGTTGGGCGAGCTTGTTGGCATCCTCGTTGTGATTCCTTGGGATGTGCTCGATAACTGCCGACTTGAATTCTCTCAGAAGCAGCAGGCAATCTTCGCAATAAATTCTCAACACACCGTCCTTGCACTCGGACTTCCCTGTTAATTGATCCACGATAAGCATGGAATCTCCAAAAATTTTGACAGAATTAGCTTTGACTTCCCTTAGCAATTGTAATCCCTTCAGTACAGCTCGGTACTCTGCTTGATTGTTAGTGGCGGATGCTTCTATTGGCAGAGAGAAATCATAGCTTGCCCCCCGAGGCGATATGAGGACGATGCCGATTCCTGATCCGGCCCCACATGATGATCCATCAAAGTATAAGGTCCAAGGTATTGGTTCTACGAAGGTAGCCTCTGGCCCGCAGTGCTGGGCAACGAAATCGGCCATGACCCGACCCTTAACGGCTTTTGCCGATTCATATCGAAGGTCAAACTCCGACAAAGCCAAGATCCATTTTCCGATCCGTCCTTTTAAAATCGGCAATGACAGCATGTATTTTACCACGTCATCCTTGCATACGACCACACATTCCACTGATAGCAAATAGTGCCTGAGTTTGGTACATGAGAAGTAAAGGCATAGGCACAACCGCTCCACTGGAGGATACCTTGTTTCGGCGTCGAGAAGTCTTCTACTGACATAATAAATTACCCATTCCTTTCCCTCGAACTCCTGGACCAGAGCCGACCCGATAGCTCGTTCATCGGCTGATAAATATAGTTTAAACGGCTTACCAGTTTGAGGGGGGACCAATACCGGTGGTGAGACCAAGTACTGCTTGATATCTTCCAATGCCTTGCGTTGCTCTTCCCCCCATATGAACTCCTGGTCGAGCTTCAACTTTAATAATGGTGTGAAGGCTTGGATTCGCCCAGACAGATTAGATATGAATCTTCTGATGAAATTCACCTTGCCGATTAGAGATTGTAACTCAGTTTTATTCTGCGGGGCCATGACTTTGTTGATAGCCGCTATGGTTTTTCGATTGATTTCTATTCCCCGCTCATGCACCATGAATCCTAAGAATTGTCCGGCGGATACGCCGAAGGCACACTTATTTGGGTTCATTTTCAGCCCATGTTTCTTAGTGCATTCCAATACCTGTCGTAAATCAGCCAGATGCTCCTGATGTCCTTTTGATTTGACTACGACGTCATCGATGTAGATTTCTACTAGTATGCCGATAAGTTTGTGAAATATGTAATTCATGGCTCTCTGATACGTAGCGCCGGTATTTTTCAAGCCGAAAGTCATTATCACCCACTCAAATAGACCAAGGTGACCCGGGCATCTTAAAGCCATTTTGGAAATGTCCTCTTCGGCCATTAGTATCTGATTGTACCCAGCGTTTCCATCCATGAAACTAATAACCTTGTGTCCTGCGGCGGCATCTATCAGCACATCGGCCGTCGGCATGGGGTATCCGTCCATTGGTGTGGCCTGATTGAGATTCCTGAAATCGACGCATACGCGTAGCTTTCCATTCTTCTTGTATACTGGTACAATGTTGGAGATCCATTCGGCATAATAGCATTGCCGAATAAATTTTGCTTCGATTAGCCACGTTATTTCGGCCTTTATGTCTGGTAGGATTTTAGGATTACACCGCCATGCAGGCTGTTGATACGGCCGATACCCTGGCTTTATGGGTAACCGATGCTCAACGATAGATCGGTCTAATCCGGGCATCTCATGATATTCCCAAACAAACCTTAAATTCTCTTAACAAACTTGTCAATTTACATTTGTATTCCGGATCCAAATCTGCACTAATATATGTCGGCCTTGGTTTGGTGCCATCGCCTAAGTCTATCATTTCTAATGAATCGGCCGACGTGAACCTATGTCCCAGCTTTCCATCTTCTCGGGCGAACTGATCCATTTAGTCTGAGTCTTCGGAGCCGACTGCTCGGATCGGCTGTAGGCCAAAATCGGACACCTTCAAGAAGTCAGTGTCCCATATTTTCCCGGATATGCATTTGACGGTTTCGCAGCTCCACTGCTGCGTGTCAGCTGCCGCGATGCTGTATGCGGAATCGGCGGTGACCACCTCGATGCTGTCGCCGACCCATTGTATGAGGCATTAATGCATTGTAGACGGGATACAGCAATTTGCATGTATCCAGTCTCGGCCGAGTAACATGTTGTAGGACCCCTTGCCATTAATGATAAAGAAAGTAGTAGGAAGGGTCTTACTGCTGATAGTGAGGTCGACGCAGAGAGCGCCGCGAGCGGGCGATACGTTGCCTTCGAAATCCTTGAGCATCATATCTGTCCTGGTGAGGTCGTTATCGCTCTTCCCTAGCTTCCGGAACATGGCGTACGGCATGATGTTAACTGCAGTTCCCCCGTCTACCAGTAATCTGGTGATGGGTCGGCCGTTGACATGCCCTTTAAGAAACAATGCCTTCAGGTGTTGTCGTTTGTCATCTTCAGGCTTCTTGAATGTGGCTTTCATTGGCTCCAAAGCCAATTGTGCCATCTGCTCTTCTATTGCCGACATGTCCTATCGGTCGGCAGGAGTCATGAATTCCAACGGCAGTATGAAAACCATGTCGATGTCAGCTGCCGATTCGTCGCCTCCTCTGTCGTTTCTTTTGGGGCGCCATACCTGAGACCTGTCGTTCTTCTCGCCTGCCGTATGCCCTTGCTCTTCCTCCTGTTGTTCCCACTGGCGGAGATATTGGATTCTCCGTTTTTGAGACTTGGTCAATCCATCGGGGCACCATCTGGGGTTCACCGGTTTGGTTCGTGGTCTAGCACGTTCCCATTCCGGTTCGCGTCCTAAAGAGTTCTCGTCTGACACCCGAGCATCGGCCATCTCTTCAAGTCGACTGTGGACGCTAACCTTGTTTTCTAGCCGGTCATGTCGATCAAATCTGCCCCCCGGCCCATCATCGCGCCTGCCTTCCGACCGGTCATACCGGTCACTTCTGCCCCCGAGCCAATCACGTACTGGAGGGCGCCGGTCGTCTTGTCGCGCCAGTTCCTACTAATCGGCTCTGATTTCCCATCTCTGGAGCGAGACCTGCTGAACGACCGATTGTTACGATACGGGCTGTTGCACTCGGGGCAATTATCGGCCGAAGGCAACCTGAGGTTGCTTTCCCAATAGTGAATGAAGAACGGACATCGCCAGTGATCTTCATGTCACCGCATTGCTTCTTCCCGGGATCTTGAGCGTTCATGTTGCCGTTGATACTTATTGAGCAGAAATTGGGAAGTAATGGGCCTTCGTGATTCTCCCATCCCGTCGTCATCATCTTCCATCCGTCGTTTTCCTTTGACGTCTTCGGGTGTTGCTTGATTCCTGGGATCCACGACACCGCTTTGCTTAGCCGATTCGGACGTCAGCACCTTGGTTTGGAGCGAATTTCTCCCCGTGTCAACCATGTTGGTAGGGAAGGGGTGCTGGTCGATCTTCATCGGCTTGGCCGATTTTGTTGGAACTTCAAATTTAAGTCTGCCTTGCTCGATGGCCGACTGTATCTGCTGCCGGAAGATTTTGCATTCGTTTGTATCATGGGAGGTAGCGTTATGCCACTTGCAATATTTCATCTTTTTCAGCTGTTCGGCAGAAGGAATCGTATGGTATGGTGAGAGCTTGATCTGTCCTTCCTGGAGGAGTAGGTCGAAGATTTTGTCGGCCTTTTATGTGTCGAATCCGAACGTTTCCGGCTCCTTCATTTGGAACGGACACGATATCGGCTTCTTCCCTTTAACCCATTCCGCAAGGCCGATTTCTGCGTCTTCCTCGGTTTCAACCTCTTCTAAGAATGCCACCATCTTCTAAAAGTTCCTCCGTGGATCGAAAGTACGTACTTCTTGTAGGGATACGAGGTAGGCTACGCTAGCGCAAATCAAAATTTCTACCGCGTATAACCAGGAAGAACTGCCGTATAAGGATCACGGGATTACCACTCGACGCACTACTGGTGCGGAAGATGTAGATATGCGTCGGTGCAGTGAAGACGATCACGTAGTCGTACGTAGTCGATCAACGTAGTTGTACGTAGTCGATCACGTCCAGCAGCTCCTCAGCAGCTCGTCCACGTGCACAGCAAGATCGCCTCCGGTGCCGCGGCTCGTCGTCGGCTCGTCGTGGCTCGTCGGCGGCTCGTCGATGGCTCGTCCAAGTGCTGCAGGCGCAACACCTCCAAGGTATCCACACGTGCAGGGAGGAAGCGTCGCAAGCCGGACTGCTAGATCCACGAGTTGCAACAGGCGAGGGCGTGGGAGGCGCGGCAAGTGTGTTCAGCCAAAAGGTGTCAACCCTAGGGCGCCCCCACCCCTCTATTTATAGGGGTTCCTGATGGGCCTCTGGATCCGAGGCCCATTAGCACTCCTAAACCTAATCCAACTCGGATCAAATCCGAATTGGGCTTCCAACCCCTTAAGTGTGTGACCCTATGGGTTCGGATACGTATAGACATGGCCCGAGTACTCCTACTCGGCCCAATAGTCGGTAGCGGCCTCTAGCAAGACGTGCCAACTCCTATACGCATACGAGATCATATCAGACGAACCATCACAACATAATATACATGCTATTCCCTTTGCCTCACGATATTTGGTCTAGCTTCAAGCCGACCGCTCTTTCTCGATCCTGTGATTCGGAATCCCTTTGTAGGTTAACTCTTAACCGTACGTAGCATGGCCATGCATTTTCGGATCCGATCACTCGAGGGGCCCAGAGATATCACTCTCAATCAGAGAGGGGCAAATCCCATCTTGATTGACCATGTCTCATAGCATGCTTCTTGACAAACCCGAAAGCTACCTTTATAACTACCATGTTACGGCGTAGCGTTTGATAGCCCCTAAGTAGGTCGATCCACATCTAGAATACATGCGACAATCTCAGGTCTAAGGACAAAGCGTATATGTTGTTTAAAGAGAGAACTACTTCTCGTGTTGGGTCAGTCCTAACACATGTCTCCACATGTGTCCACATTATTAGTTCAACATCTTCATGTCCATGACTTGTGAAACATAGTCATCAACTAATACATGTGCTAGTCTAATATTCATGTGTGTCCTCACATGAACTCCGACTAGGGACAACTTTAGAATAACCATACAAGTAAAGAGTTTCACATACAATTCACATAATTGCAAATCAATTCAAGTAGCCTTTAATGGATATTTAATGAACACAATATACAAATCATGGATACAAATGGAATATCATCATCTCTATGATTGCCTCTAGGGCATACCTCCAACAGTCTCCCACTTGCACTAGAGACAATCTAGAATGTACCTAATACCCATAGCTCTTACATGCGCATCATGCTTAGCCTGCGGGAGTGGTTTTGTCAACGGATCAGAAATGTTCAGATCCGTGTGTATTTTGCATATCTTGATCTCACCCCGGTTAACGAAGTCTCGAATGAGATGAAATCGCCGCATTACGTGTTTGTTCTTCTGGTGGTTCCTTGGCTCCTTTCCTTGCGCAATTGCCCCATTATTATCACAGTAGAGATTCAATGGGCTGGACGCATTCGGGAACACACCAAGCTCAATGAGGAAATTCCTTATCCAAACACCTTCCTTCGCGGCTTCCGAAGCCGCGATGTACTCGGCTTCTGTCGTAGAATTGGCCACCGTCTCCTGCTTGGAACTCTTCCAACTAACAGCACCACCATTTAACGTGAACACAAATCCTGATTGTGACTTTGAATCGTCTCTGTCGGTTTGGAAACTAGCATCGGTGTAACCTGTTACAACGAGCTCCTCCTGACCTCCATAGACGAGGAACATATCTTTAGTCCTTCTCAAGTACTTAAGAATGTTTTTCACCGCTGTCCAGTGACTCTCACCTGGATCAGATTGGTGTCTACTTGTCATACTTAGCGCATATGAAACATCTGGGCGAGTACTTATCATTGCATACATGATAGATCCAATAGCCGAGGCATATGGCACTCTACTCATGCGATCCCGCTCATCAGCAGTCGAAGGACACTGAGTCTTGCTGAGATGTATGCCATGTGACATAGGCAAGAACCCTTTCTTTGCCTCTTCCATGCTGAACCGCTTCAACACTTTGTCAATATAAGTATCTTGGCTCAAACCTATAAGCCTTCTCGATCTATCTCTATAGATCTTAATACCCAGAATATATGCCGCTTCCCCTAAGTCCTTCATCGAAAAACTATTTTTCAGTGACGTCTTTACGGATTCAAGCATAGGAATATTATTTCCAATCAGTAATATGTCATCCACATATAAGATTAGAAATACTACAGAGCTCCCACTAACCTTCTTGTAAACATAAGACTCTTCTTCGTTCTTGGTGAAGTCAAACCCTTTGACCACTTCATCAAAACGAATGTTCCAACTCCTAGATGCTTGCTTCAATCCATAAATGGATCTCTGAAGCTTGCATACCTTTCCAGCATTTTTCGGATCGACAAAACCCTCGGGCTGTATCATATACACGTCCTCAGCTAGGTTTCCATTCAGGAAAGCTGTCTTGACATCCATCTGCCATATCTCATAATCGAAATATGCAGCTATAGCTAGAATAATCCGAATGGACTTAAGCATCACTACGGGCGAGAAGGTCTCGTCGTAGTCAACTCCTTGAACTTGTCGAAAACCTTTTGCGACAAGTCGTGCTTTGTAGATGTGAACATTTCCATCCATGTCCTTTTTCTTCTTATAGATCCACTTGCACTCTATGGCTTTAACACCATCAGGCGGGTCAACCAAGTTCCAAACTTGATTGTCTCCCATGGACTCTATTTCGGATTGCATGGCACTCTGCCATTTTTTGGAGTCTAGGTCCATCATTGCTTCTGCATATGTCGCAGGCTCATCATTGTCCAACAATAATATTTCTCGCATTTCGCGGAGCCTTGCTGACCTTCGTGGTTGCGGCGGTGCTTCTCTTGCCATGGGTATCTCAACTTGTTCTGTTACGTTAGCATCACTCATTGATTCTTGCCCGATTGGCTCATCTTAAACTTCTTCAAGATGCACTGTCTTTCCACTCTTTTCTCCTTTGAGAAACTCTTTCTCTAGGAAAACCCCGTTCCGAGCGACAAACACTTTGCCTTCTGATCGGTTGTAGAAATAATATCCCAAAGTTTCCTTTGGATATCCCACGAAAATGCACTTATCCGACTTGGGTGTGATCTTGTCCGACTGAAGTCGCTTGACAAACACTTCACATCCCCAAATCTTTAGAAAAGACAAACTAGGAACCTTTCCAGTCCATATCTCATATGGTGTCTTAACTACGGATTTAGATGGTACCCTATTAAGTGTGAAAGCTGCTGTTTCTAGAGCGTATCCCCAAAATGACAACGGTAGGTCCGACTGGCTCATCATTGATCGAACCATGTCTAACAAAGTTCGATTACGTCGCTCGGACACACCGTTTCTCTGAGGTGTTCCAGGCGGCGTAAGTTGTGGAACAATTCCGCAACTCTTTAGATGATTGCTAAACTCGTGGCTCAAATACTCGCCTCCACGATCAGATCGTAAGGCCTTAATTTTCTTGCCACGCTGATTTTCAACTTCATTCTGAAATTCCTTGAACTTTTCAAAGGTTTCAGACTTGGGCGGTGGGTTTGGCTTGGACGTTCCAGCCTTGCCCTTCTTCTTCCAAGAATTGCCCTTCTTCTTAAAGCTGGGCTTGTTCTGTATCGCCATCACATGGCTGGTACTAGCGCTTTTCTTTATGTCAGCCTCTGCTGTTTTAAGCATGCCACACAGCTCATTCAGACCCTTCTCCGTCCCATGCATATGGTAGTTCGAGATGAAGTTCCCATAGCTAGCCGGAAGAGACGAAAGAATGAAATCAGTGGCCAACTCTTGGCCCAGTGGGAAGCCTAGCTTCTCCAACCGTTGAGTGTAACCAACCATCTTGATTACGTGTGGTCCTACTGCTGCGCCTTCTGCTAGCTTGCTCTCAACAAAGGCTTTAGACACATTGAACCTTTCAGTCCTGGCCTGTGTTTGGAACATGTCTCTAAGCGCCACGATCATATCGTGCGCCTCATGGTTTGTTTCGAACTGCATCTGCAGCTCGGGTTCCATGCAAGCAAGCATAAGGCAGCTTACTTCGAGGTTAGCATCACATGCTTTCTTGTAAGCATTCTTAGCAGCAGCGGGTGCATCCTCAGCAGGTTCTTCTGGTAGTGGGTTGTCTAGAACATCTTCCTTTTTCTCAGCCCTGAGAACAATTCTCAGGTTGCGGATCCAATCCGAGTAGTTTGTTCCATTCAACTTGTCCTTCTCAAGGACCGAACGCAAAGCAAACGATGTGGTGGTGTTGCTAGGTGCCATTTAATCTACAACAAAAGTAATGCAAAATACACTAAGACAAACGTATCCATGATAGAGCAAATTACATTAAACTATTTTAACAGAATCTACTCCCACTAAAATCAATATCCCTCTATTGAAACTTAGTGATTCAGGATCCACAACTAACAAGTCTACTAGTGAGCTTTAGCATCACAGCTAGCAAACGAGGCAGATCGGTAAGCAACTTTTGCTAATCATATCACATATGACTCCTGTTGTTGGGTGACATCTCTATGTCTCGGCGCCCAACCTTTATGCCCCAAGGTCCTTAACCGTTAAGATGACCTTGTTAAGCAAACCAACCCTTATGCGTGTAAGTGTCCGACACAAACCCGTCTAGTCAAGGAAAACTAGTGGCACTCTAATTTCATAGACCCACCACTAATTGTACAAGACATGGGACGGTGCAAGTTTTAGTTGGGAGGGCATACTAACTTAAACTTTGTGAGGGATCGTTCTACTTCTAACATCACAGCATGCAGAAAGTAAAACATAAACAGAATAGCATTCACACAGTTGTGACACAGTATGGCCCGTTTTTCATATGGTGATCTCCATCTCCATAGAACCTGTTCACCATGGTGATCTCCATCTCCATGTTCCATGTGCGCCATCCTCCTGGTGATGAGTCCTCCAAGAACTAGAGCATGCTATTACGCCTAATAGCTAGTAAAGAATCTAGTAATGAAGATTACATAGTTGCTTGGATCATCACAGATTGGTACGCAGACCATTAAATACAATAAAGTGACAACACATATGGCTCCTGCCGTGTTGCCGTACGCGCGACACGCAGGTCACGAATGAGTTACACACATGCATCACATACACAAGGGGCCATACTGATCACAAGATACATACATCCTGCAAAAGAGAGTTAGGCGTCCTAACGTTCCAAACTTCGGAGGCCCGAAACTCCATCTTCCAAGCCGAATTTGGGAAATCTAATTTCGCAGAAAACGGCAAAGCCGTTGAATTTCATGTGTAACTTTTTCTGTAGATCAATTTTCGTATAGAAATCGCCTCGATCCGAGATCGTACCGAAAAGTTACGGCTGATTTACCGAAGCATGCGCATACGGCAAAATCCCGACCCCGGCAGTAGATCACATCTACTATTGCACATCTAATGCGCCTGGCGTATGACCCTGGATCTCGATTTGACCAATCATATTGATCTTCCCTCACTGCAACTGGATTTACGTGTATCACTTAACTCCGATGGCGGAAACCGACCGGTAGGAGTATGTCGTTACACTACCATTGCAGCAAGGGCACGAAATCAGGACATAGATCAAACAGAGAACTCGCATATCTCCATATGCACATATCCCGAATCCAAAACTAAGCAGCTACGGCTCTGATACCACTGTAGGGATACGAGGTAGGCTACGCTAGCGCAAATCAAAATTTCTACCGCGTATAACCAGGAAGAACTGCCGTATAAGGATCACGGGATTACCACTCGACGCACTACTGGTGCGGAAGATGTAGATATGCGTCGGTGCAGTGAAGACGATCACGTAGTCGTACGTAGTCGATCAACGTAGTTGTACGTAGTCGATCACGTCCAGCAGCTCCTCAGCAGGTCGTCCACGTGCAGCAAGATCACCTCCGGTGCCGCGGCTCGTCGTTGGCTCGTCGTGGCTCGTCGGCGGCTCATCGGCGGCTCGTCCAAGTGCTGCAGGCGCAACACCTCCAAGGTATCCACACGTGCAGGGAGGAAGCGTCGCAAGCCGGACTGCTAGATCCGCGAGTTGCAACAGGCGAGGGCGTGGGAGGCGCGGCAAGTGTGTTCAGCCAAAAGGTGTCAACCCTAGGGCGCCCCCACCCCTCTATTTATAGGGGTTCCTGACAGGCCTCTGGGTCCGAGGCCCATTGGTACTCCTAAACCTAATCCAACTCGAATCAGATCCGAATTGGGCTTCCAGCCCCTTAAGTGTGTGACCCTATGGGTTCGGATACGTATAGACATGGCCCGAGTACTCCTACTCGGCCCAATAGTCGGTAGCGGCCTCTAGCAAGACGTGCCAACTCCTATACGCATACGAAGATCATATCAGACGAACCATCACAACATAATATACATGCTATTCCCTTTGCCTCACGATATTTGGTCTAGCTTCAAGCCGACCGCTCTTTCTCGATCCTGTGATTCGGAATCCCTTTGTAGGTTAACTCTTAACCGTACGTAGCATGGCCATGCATTTTCGGATCCGATCACTCGAGGGGCCCAGAGATATCACTCTCAATCAGAGAGGGGCAAATCCCATCTTGATTGATCATGTCTCATAGCATGCTTCTTGACAAACCCGAAAGCTACCTTTATAACTACCCTGTTACGGCGTAGCGTTTGATAGCCCCTAAGTAGGTCGATCCACATCTAGAATACATGCGACAATCTCAGGTCTAAGGACAAAGCGTATATGTTGTTTAAAGAGAGAACTACTTCTCGTGTTGGGTCAGTCCTAACACATGTCTCCACATGTGTCCACATTATTAGTTCAACATCTCCATGTCCATGACTTGTGAAACATAGTCATCAACTAATACATGTGCTAGTCTAATATTCATGTGTGTCCTCACATGAACTCCGACTAGGGACAACTTTAGAATAACCATACAAGTAAAGAGTTTCACATACAATTCACATAATTGCAAATCAATTCAAGTAGCCTTTAATGGATATTCAATGAACACAATATACAAATCATGGATACAAATGGAATATCATCATCTCTATGATTGCCTCTAGGGCATACCTCCAACAAATCAGTGGTTCTATGTGAAGGACGATTTGGCTTAAGCTCTCAAACTCCTGTGAGGCATATTTTTCTTTGATATGAGGTAGGAGGCCTTGGAAGGCTATATCGGCCAACTGTGCATCAGTCAGGGCTAGAGAATAGCATTTGTTCCTGATCTCCCTGAACCTTTGCACATATGAGGAAATTGGCTCGTCGCTTCTCTGTCTGAGGCTGGTTAAATCGGACAACTTCATTTCATGTATTCCGACGTAGAAGTATTTATGAAATTGCCTTTACAGATCGGCCCATGTAATTATCGAGTTGGGCGGTAACGTGGTGAACCACTAGAAGGCCGACCCAGACAGGGATGACGAAAAAAAGGCGCACCTATAGAGCATCCTGCGCCGCTGCTTCCCCGCATTGGATGATGAATCTGTTCACGTGTTCCACGGTTGAGGTGTCGTCCAGTCCCGAAAACTTGGTGAAATCAGGAACTTTATACCAATGGGGAAACGGCAGTAAGTCGTATGTAGGCGGGTACGGTGTCCTGTATGTGTAGGTCTGCACCTTCGGTTTCAAGCCGAATTGTTCCTGAATCACCTCTGCTATGTGTGACGACCAGTCCGGCTATTGCTGGTATACCGTCGGCTGAGGGACTGGTACGTGCTGGTATATTGGCGGCGGGATGACTTGATGATGAGTGAAAGCGTGTGGCATCTGATGTGTCATAGCCGGCTGCGTAGTCAGGGTCGGCTGTTTGAATGAGCCGTCCCTTTTGTGTTGGGATACGAGGTAGGCTACGCTAGCGCAAATCAAAATTTCTACCGCGTATAACCAGGAAGAACTGCCGTATAAGGATCACGGGATTACCACTCGACGCACTACTGGTGCGGAAGATGTAGATATGCGTCGGTGCAGTGAAGACGATCACGTAGTCGTACGTAGTCGATCAACGTAGTTGTACGTAGTCGATCACGTCCAGCAGCTCCTCAGCAGCTCGTCCACGTGCACAGCAAGATCGCCTCCGGTGCCGCGGCTCGTCGTCGGCTCGTCGTGGCTCGTCGGCGGCTCGTCGATGGCTCGTCCAAGTGCTGCAGGCGCAACACCTCCAAGGTATCCACACGTGCAGGGAGGAAGCGTCGCAAGCCGAACTGCTAGATCCACGAGTTGCAACAGGCGAGGGCGTGGGAGGCGCGGCAAGTGTGTTCAGCCAAAAGGTGTCAACCCTAGGGCGCCCCCACCCCTCTATTTATAGGGGTTCCTGACGGGCCTCTGGGTCCGAGGCCCATTAGTACTCCTAAACCTAATCCAACTCGGATCAGATCCGAATTGGGCTTCCAGCCCCTTAAGTGTGTGACCCTATGGGTTCGGATACGTATAGACATGGCCCGAGTACTCCTACTCGGCCCAATAGTCGGTAGCGGCCTCTAGCAAGACGTGCCAACTCCTATACGCATACGAGATCATATCAGACGAACCATCACAACATAATATACATGCTATTCCCTTTGCCTCACGATATTTGGTCTAGCTTCAAGCCGACCGCTCTTTCTCGATCCTGTGATTCGGAATCCCTTTGTAGGTTAACTCTTAACCGTACGTAGCATGGCCATGCATTTTCGGATCCGATCACTCGAGGGGCCCAGAGATATCACTCTCAATCAGAGAGGGGCAAATCCCATCTTGATTGACCATGTCTCATAGCATGCTTCTTGACAAACCCGAAAGCTACCTTTATAACTACCCTGTTACGGCGTAGCGTTTGATAGCCCCTAAGTAGGTCGATCCACATCTAGAATACATGCGACAATCTCAGGTCTAAGGACAAAGCGTATATGTTGTTTAAAGAGAGAACTACTTCTCGTGTTGGGTCAGTCCTAACACATGTCTCCACATGTGTCCACATTATTAGTTCAACATCTCCATGTCTATGACTTGTGAAACATAGTCATCAACTAATACATGTGCTAGTCTAATATTCATGCGTGTCCTCACATGAACTCCGACTAGGGACAACTTTAGAATAACCATACAAGTAAAGAGTTTCACATACAATTCACATAATTGCAAATCAATTCAAGTAGCCTTTAATGGATATTCAATGAACACAATATACAAATCATGGATACAAATGGAATATCATCATCTCTATGATTGCCTCTAGGGCATACCTCCAACATTTTGTTATATAGTACGAGCGGCGCAACGCCCCGGAGTACTTCCGTTGATTCTGCTGCTCTGCTTATCTCTGGTGCGACAGGCTGGTACTGCGGCATGGTTGGTCGAGCGGCCGCCTGGAAAGACGCCTGGAGTTGGGGACTTCCTTGGTTGGCCGGTTGATCCTGGACGGCCGTCACTGATGGTGCCCCCCAAGGCGCTGGATTTAACGGAGGAAACTGCACGGAGGACAATTGAATGGGATGTGGCTGGAGGTATTGCGCGCCATTAAACCCCATAGGGATCCATGATGAGGAAGCACCAGAACCCCCAACTGGAATTTGGGTCGGCTGAGAAGCCGAATAAGGTGTATTCTTGTTTGGAGCCGTAATCGGCGGAGCATATGCTAGCCCCTGGTACCCTTGAGATATACCGCTAGCTAAGGAGCTGATGACGGCATTGTATACCGTATTAGAAAGCACCGGGGACTGATCGATGAAAGCTTGATAAACGGATTGTTGAACCATCTCGGACATCTTGTCCGAGTCCTCGGTGATTGTGATCTGGTGGGGAGTTGGAAACGGAGTCTTTTTGACAGTCTCCCCGCTCCTGGTGCGACTGAAGGACTGCAGACATGTCTTCCGGTAGTATGCCTTCTGCTTCTCTAGTTCTTCCCTCTGGTCATCCCTGAGATCTTCCTCTGTCACTTCGATGACGTTATCTTCGAAGACTTCAGCAGCTTTCGATATGGTGGCGGTTGTTTTGGTCCCACCGGGCGTGCCAAAAGTGTGTTGGTGCTAGAAATCGGCTGATCGAATTCCCAGCGTCGGACACACGACCCGGGAGAATCTGCTTTGCTCCTGTTCGGGTGATCGCCCTAGAACAGTTCGCGCGGCGTGCCAGCCAATCTGACCTATTGATTGGCAAGGAAAGAAAACGTGTCACTTCCCAGAGGTTGCGATCGGCTAAAGTTCCGATCTCGAGAAAGCTTATCAGCGGATCGGCCAATTTGCCATAATAAAGAAATCGGCTATGATGCGGCCGATTACCGAGCAACGTTAATGAAGAAAACTGCTACAGTAATCTAAACAGCGCTACGGTAGCAACACTAGGAACAGATCTAATCGACTATGCATGAAATAAATAGATTAAACAACGAAGTACAAGAAAAGCCGAAATTACCGATTCCTAGCTGGATAACTGGTGATAAAACTAGAACAACAGGTAACACCTAGAATTCTAGTAAAAATATCGATAACTGATGAATAAATCTAAATGAAACGACAGCGATGTGCCCGAAGTTAAAGCTTAGAATTTACTCGATAAGCGGAACTTACAAGATCGCCCGGAGGTCAAGTTGATGCAGCCCCACCAACCCGTACGAACTCGTGAAAAGAACAAAAGTGTTGGCGAAATCGCCTGCTTGAAAGTAAGTACGAGGAAATAGTAGTTATTTGTATTGAGTTGATGATGATTACAGATCTACAAGGGTGGATATTTATAGCCCCGTACAAACAACTTCTTATCCGACTAGAACTCTATCCCTAAATTTAAACAAAAAACGAATATTTACAAGTACAATTCGTACTAGGTCGATTATCACGCACTTCATGGGCTGATTCCCTCTTCATCTTCATAATCCTTTTTAAGCCCACACCAGCCCAACTATTCCAACCTCCTAATCGGCCGATCACCTCATCGGCAAGGGGTAACCGATTAGGACCCTCATGTCGAGGGCTCAGACTTACTCCGACCCTGGAAACTAAAGTCGGGCGAGGCGGAGATCCTCCTTTGGAGGGTCGGGCGCGTCCGATCCCAAACCTCAGGGGTCGGGTGAGGCGGAGATCCTCCTTTGGAGGGTCGGGCACGTCCGATCCCAAACCTCTGGGGTCGGGCGAGGCGGAACTCCAAGGGTCAATCGGCCGATCCTCGACTGTAGCATCAATCAACCGATCCTTGACTGTATCACCAATCGGCCGATTTCCAATCGTCGCCCTTGTATCTCGCCGCATCTTCTAATTTCTCTTCCTCTCCTAACGCCGATTTTACTCGTGTCGAAATCTAGCGTCAACAATTACCCAGTGTTCTGGCCGTTCGACTGGTGTTGGTACTTGATTTTCAGTCCATTCAGCTACGAAGTCGACCAAAGCTTGGGATTTGATAGCTGTCCTTGGCTTGAAGTCCAAGGTGAGAGCTCCGAGTTCAACTACCCATTTGGAGATTCTATCCGTGGCGTCTCTGTTGTGAAGAATTTCACCGAGCGGGAAGTCAGAGATGACTGTGATGTTGTGCTCCTGGAAATAATGGCGCAGTTTCTGGGAGGTGGGCAGGATTGCGTATAAGAGCTTTTGTATCGGTGAAAACCGAGTTTTGGAGTCCGAGAGTACTTCGCTGACGAAGGAGACAGGTCGTTGGACCTTGTAAGCGTGGCCCGGTTCAGACCGTTCGACTACTATTGCCGTGCTGACGACATGAGTAGTAGCTGATATGTATAGGAGCAAGTCTTCGTTCGGAGAAGGAGCGGTGAGTACATGAGGCTTTGACAGAAAGTCTTTGAGTTGTGTTAGTGTCTTGTCTGCCTCTTCCGTCCATTTGAACTTGTCTTGACATTTGAGAAGCTTGAAGAAGGGTAGTCCTTGTTCTCCAAGTCTTGAGATGAACAAGTTGAGAGCGGCCATGCAGCCTGTGAGTTTCTGCACATCCTTGATGTTAGCTGGTGCTTGCATGTTTGTGGTGGCAGATATTTTTTCCGGGTTGGCCTCAATGCCGTGATGGCTAATGATGAACCCGAGTAGCTTGTCAGAAGGTACTCCGAAGACACACTTAGTAGGATTGAGTTTCCATCGGAAAGCTCGCAGACTAGAGAAAGTTTCCTCCAGGTCATCGATGAGTTCCTCTTGGTTTCTTGTTTTGACGACTACATCGTCGACGTAAGCTTCGACATTGCGGTGAAGCTGCTTTTCGAAGCACATCTAAATAGCTCGTTGATAAGTTGCCCCTGCATTTTTTGTCCGAAGGACATTATTTTGTAGCAGAAAGCTCTGAAAGGTGTGATGAAAGTTGTTTTGGCTTGATCTTCTTCCTTGAGGCTTATCTGATGATAGCCGGAGTAGCAGTCGAGAAAGCATAGTAAAGCGCACCCAGCGGTGGAGTCAACCACTTGGTCGATCCTGGGTAGTTCGAAAGGGTCTTTTGGGCAGTGCTTGTTAAGGTCGGTGTAGTCGACGCACATTCTCCACTTGTTATTTTTCTTATGAATGAGCACGGGGTTGGCGAGCCAGTCAGGGTGAAAGATTTCTTTGATGAACCCTGCCGCGAGTAGCTTGGCTAACTCTTTTTTGATTGCTTCTCGTCTGTCTTGAGCGAACCGGTGAAGTCGTTGCCGTTTTAGAGTAGCTTTGGGATCAACATTTAGAGAGTGCTCGATCAGCTCCTTGGGCACACCTGGCATGTCAGCCGATTTCCAAGCGAAGATATCATGGTTAGCCTGAAGGAAACTGACGAGCGCGGATTGCTATTTAGGATCTAGCCCTGTTCCGATCAGGACTGTCTTGGAAGGGTTGCCCGTCTGGAGGTCGACTGGTTTGAAGTCTTGCTCGCTGGCGGGTTTCACCTTTGTGGACCCCGACTTGTTTTTTGGGATCTCAAGTTCGGTTGGATGGAGCTTTTTTGAAGCTGTGACTAGGTGCTTGAGAAGTCGCAGCAATTTTCACGGCTTCGGTGTCGCATTCGTAGGATCGCCGTAGATATCCTCGTAGCGTTAGTTCTCCCTTGGGGCCTGGCATTTTGAGTACCAAGTAAACATAGTGTGGTATGGCCATGAACTTGGCAAGTGTTGGCCTTCCGAGTATGGCGTGGTAAGATGTTTCGAAGTCGGCGACTTCAAATCTGATGTACTCGGTACGATAGTGTTCTTTAGTTTCAAAGGTAACTGGGAGGACGACTTGTCCTAGTGGTATAGCTGCATTTCCAGGTATGAGACCATAGAAGGGTGAATCCGTTGGAGTAAGCATTTCAGTAACGTCGAGGCACATCTTCCTCAATGTTTTGGCGAAAATGACATTGAGTCCACTTCCATTGTCGATGAGTACTTTGGTTAACTTTGAGCCTGCCACAACCGGATCGAGTACTAGGGGGAACCGACCTGGTTCTGAGAACTTAGTCCATTGGTTCTTTCTACTGAAGGATATGAGCACTTCTGACCACTTTAGCGATGTTGGATCCATTAGTTCAATGGCCATGATCTCCCTGAGTACGAGTTTGTTGGCTCGCTTGGATGCGGTGCCTAGGATTCCGCCAAAGATGACGTTGACTGTTTTGGAGGCGGTCTGGAAATCGGCCTCTTCTTCTTCGTCACTGTGGACTTTGTTCTTGCCCTTATCTTTTTTCTTGGTGTACTCTTCAGGGGGTGGTGGCGTGGGTAAGTCTTGCATTACTTGACATATGCTGTAGCAGTCTATTGCCGAGTGCTTGCTAGTCGGGTGCCATGGGCACTGCTTTTTGAGTAGTTCGGTGAAGGTCGGCCCATCATCATTTTTGCGGGATCCCTTTTTCCCGGAGTTGGTCATGGCAGCAACAGTGTTGTCGGGCTTCCTTTTGCGGTTATGATTACTCGAAAAGTTATTTCGAGTATCATTGTGCCGAGTTCTATCTTGGTCATTGTGGTTGCTGTTGTCGCGCCCTTGGTTGTGGTGAGAACCAAATCGTTCCCGCTCTTTGTCTTCCTCATCTGCCCACTGCTGTACCATAACCTTAAGGTCTTTGACATTAGCTGGTCGGCGTCGACCAAAGTCTTGGTATGTTCGTCGATCGTAGAGTCCGTTCTGGAAGCACTCGATGACGCCGGTTTCTGAGATTTCAACTATTGTTGCCTTTTTTTCGAAGAATCGACGCAAGTAGTCGCGTAAGGTCTCGCCTCTTTTTTCTTAATTTGGCTCAAGTCGATTTTGTTGCCTGGTCTAGCCATGGAGTCGGCGAAATTGTTGGTGAAAGCCTTTGTCAAATCTTCCCAAGAGTCAATTGATTTGGGTTTCAGTGACTCAAGCCAGGTCAGTGGTGCGGGTTCCATGCATACCGGGAAGTGGATGACTTTGGTGTCGTTATTGCCCCCGGCTGCTTGGACTGCTAGCGAGTAGCATCGTAGCTATTGAATTGGGTCTTGTTTGCCATCATACTTGGTGATTCCTGTCGGCTTAAACTTCTCGGGTAGTTTTGTCTTCATTACCCGATTTGTGAAAGCAGGAAAGTGGTTGTAGTTGTCTACTTCTCGTTCGCACCGACTGTTGAGGATTTCTCGCAGATCACTAAAGTTTGACACTTCGTGATTCTTCCGAGTAGGGCGAATACTTTTTACCGAGTTGGTGCAGCTGGCCTCTTCAACATCCTTATAGCGTGCTGGGGCCTTGTGTTTGCTTGGGCCTTGGCTGTGCTGCCGGGGCTGGTTGGCGACTTCATTATCGTTTCTTGGAACGTCGCTGTTGGCTGCAGCTCCTCTGCTGCCTTCTTGGTGAGCTGTGATGTGAGGAATAGAAGGAATTGGTGATTCTTTGTCAAGTAGTTTGTAGGCTTTGCTCCGCGAGTTGTGTGATTAGTCCGTTGCCACGCTGCACGAGCTGAGCTGTGACTTCGTTGCGCATGTCTTGAGGCATCAACGTTGTTAAAAGATTGATTGAGGCGATTGCCACAAGTGGAGTATTGTGCTCTTAAGCCTGTACTGTATCAAAAGCTCTTTCCAGATTTGTGATAGGAATATTTACGACCATGGATTGCCGTCGCTCGGCTCGAGTAGTTTTGTCTTCGTAATCACAACGCTATATAACTGCTATATAACTTCTGAAAGTCATATAAGCAGTCTAAATTTAAAAGTCCATTAAAGTCCAACTAACATCCGCGCGCGGTAGATTATTGTTCTATTCGATTTCACCGTTCTCACGCGTGCTGGCTTTTCCGTGTTTCCAAGCTCTTTTCACTGACACACCTTTTCAAATTCTATTCAACGTTCCATTTCAAATGGTGAAATGCATTTTTATATGCATTCAACATTTGCAAATACATGATTCAACATTTCATCCAAGCTAGTTGGACATTTTAGAAAAACTAGTTCAACATTTTATATAAATTGTTGAAATATAGTGTAATTAAATTGTTGAAATAGTAAATTTAAATTGTTGAAATTGTTTGTTGAGAAAATTTTGGTGGCACGTAGGAGGCGGAGGTGACGTGCGGGCGGTAGCAGGGCTGGCGGGCGAAGTACTGGGCCAACCGAGAAGGGAAGAGAAGAGAGCCTGGCTGAGGCTCATGAACGCGTCCACCAGGCCCCGATCGCCTCTCCGCGCGTCCGCCAGGCCCATGAACGCGTCGGGACTCCAGAGCCTTCCGAATCCTTCGTCTCATTGCATATTCGCATCTCTTCTCCTCCGAATCCACGTCTCGCATCCATCCGCCTGAAATAGGAAACCCCACGCGATGGCAACGCGATCCCCTCCGCTGCCTATTCGCCGTCGCCAAGGAGAGTCTCCAACTCCAATCCATCCGTCTCCGCCGAATCGCCGAGTCCCCAACTGCAGGAAAGCCCGAAACCCTAACCTCGACGAGTGATTTGTATTTTGTTAGGGTTTCGATTCTTTTGCTGCTTTGATTTCAACCGTCCTACGGCGCGAAGATGAAGAGGCGGCGGCGCTCCAAGAACCGCAAATCTTCTGGACCCGCGGCTCCCGCCGCCTCTTCTCGGTCAGGAGAACCCACCTATCCTCATAGATCTGGAGAAGGTATTGTGCCAGCATCCTTAAGGAAGGCTGAGGTAGAAAGCTGGCTACATGATGATTCCACCAGCAGCAGCAGCCGGTCAGGAGTTGCACAAGAAGAAGCCCCATTTAATGAGGAGGAAACAAGCTTGCTTCTTAAGATGGACAAGAAGCCGAAATCAACTTGTTCTAGGGCACGTGGCAAGATTGCACATGATGAACATGAGAAGCCGAAATCAACTTGTTCTAGGGCACGTGGCAAGATTGCACATGATGAACATGAAGATGGACAGTCTGACAAAAAACCTTGTTCTGCAGTTGAAGATGAACAGCATTCAGGCAAGATTGGTGTCCATGCCATTGAAGAGCACAAACAAGAACAAGGGAGTGCAAGAGGAGATGTGCAGGCCCTCCTCGACATGGATGATGAAACCATCCAGGAAAAGATTTTGTGTTTAAGCAAACGCCTAAGCCTAAAATTTGTTGATCCTGAGTTTTGTGGTTATGGTCCTGAATACGAGCCAGAGCAGCTCAGGGAGTTGTACGAGCAGTTAGCCTTGTACCGCATCAGAGCTTATGAGGTATCTTTAAAAGTCACATGAATAGAAGACTTAGCAATTTACTCTTTGTGCGTATCTAAACGATGTTGTCTGGTACCTTGTACTCTAGTTTTCTGCATCTGCTTTGCATCCGTTTTTAATTACTTTATGATTGTCTTCTGCAGTTAACAGTGGATAGGAAGCTGACTGAACTGGATGATGTGAATCTGAAACTGCATTACCCTCCGTCCAAACTTTATAATAACAGTTTTTTCGAGTACTATGAGGACAGCCTTGAATGGTACTTCGATCTTGAGCGCTGCAGGAACGCTCAGTATGATAACTACCAGCGGCTAGTGCTTCGCGCTGTAAGTATGAACACCTGAATTCTCCATGCCACTTAGCTTAATTCTAATTCTCATTCTTGTTATCACTAAGTACATGTTGCTATACCCATCCGCGTTAAATGTTACTTTGATTGGTTTTGAAGCCTTTTGTATTCCTTAATAGCTTAATTCAAGAAAATGTTGGAAGAGTAAGCTTAGCTTAATTATCTGCTACAACCTTCTATAATATGCTGCAAACATTTAGTTTTGTTGAAGCTAATACTATGTTTTTATTTTGAATTTGTTGTTCTGGGCATCAACAAGGTCTGCAACATGTGTGATTAACATTATTGTTTTGTTGTAATTAATGTTCTCAAGCGTATTAAAAATACTAATGACAGTCTGACTATAACTTGCTGGACCAGTGAAACAGCAGTAAATTTTGTGTTGAGTTTGTTGCGAGGATCCATCTGCCACTTGCCAACGATCATAATCAACTTGGCAGTCTTTGCTTTTCTTGAAGGAAGCAAAAAAAACTATTGTATTTTTGCAACTATCCATTGGGGGATGGCCATGATACATACAACTTTTAGTTAAGAAAACCAATAGAATATAAGTTCCTTGCATTTCACTCCACACCACTTCGACTGTGGATGATTAATCGATAGCAGAAAAGGTGCACATGAAATTCTTATCTTACGTAGGCATGCACTGCTCTATTTTTATTACATCTAGTGATCTGGTGAGGGAGCTGAGTTTAGCTGTCTTGGTTTTATGGCTATGACTGTTATCTTTTTATAATTATGGACAATGCACTGTCCTTTGGTACTTAAGACCCACACAATAGGATTTTCATATGACTGCATGGTTTTGTCATAGTATCAACAAATTCTAGCTTGCTGGTTCAAATCATATTAGGCTTCTTTTGGAAATCCACATTTTCAAGTTTGCATTCTGAGACAGTCAGCTAGCGCACATATTTCCGCACTTGAAATATTCTTGTACATAGTAGATGTTACTTTGCTTTTAATAGACAACATATTCTTTTGTGCAGCCTGGATATTTAGATTGGGATTTCTACCACAAAATTATTCACACTTACGAACAAGACCAAGCATATGTACAGTACTTTGAAGAGGTAGCGAACCGGACCAAGGTATGATTGATTCGATCGAAGTGTAAACTACTGGTCACATTATCTTTGGTCTAATAGCCTTCTTTTCATATGACAGTGGGTTGAAGATTATCTGGGAGACAGCACAATTCAGGTAAGCATTCCCAAAAAGCCTTTAGTGCTTAATAAACTGTTGTGCAATGTAAATTGATGTTGTAGTGACACATCGTGCATGGGAACTTTTTTGTTGTTCAGTGGGAAAGAGTTAGAGGTCTGGCTTACATGCAAGCACTGGAGGTTGCAGCAGGCTTTCCCGATGTTTCCCCATTTTTAGTTTCCTACGGTTTCCCGGTAATACCACCTTGCTTACTTGTTAATTTTGTTGTTGAGAAGTGTTTGATATATTGGAATTTGACATTCTATTCTTTAATGCAGGAGTATATCTGTAGCATTAGGTCTGATTCTTCTTACAAGAGATTAGATGGTCTCTATTTTGAGATTTGGAAGCGGGTTGCTAAAGGAAAAGTTAGTACCTCAGTATGCACAACTAAGGAACCCACATTGCTCTCCATTTCTGTTGGTGTATCGCTTTGCATTCTTATACATATGCTTGCTTGCTAAGGGACATATTTCTTGACCTCAATTTCTTTCAGATGAGTTTCGAAGAAGCCTTGTTGGAAATACATAGCAAAGACATGTTTCCCTTGCGCAGTTCTTATATTAAACATGAGCTTGAAAACACTCCAGGCAGATTCCCAATAAAAGATTATGCAAGTTCCTTCTCCTCTTATTAGCATTTCCCTAATTCTTTGGTGTATATTTTTTTTCAATTAGCAGTTCATCTAGATGCTTATTTTGTCCTGTTCCTTTTTCCAGTATGATGCCCATGTGGCTGGCATTGACAAAATGGTAAGCTGGTCTGCTTGGGATCCTTGCCCTACTGCTACTGGAAATAAATTCTTTACACTGATGGAACTTCTGTCTTTTCAGGCCGCAGATGATAAAGCTCGGCAGTTGATAAGAGAGGCTGTTGTAAAAATAGTAAGTTAATTGATTTCCGTGGCAAGCAATTGTACTGTAGCTATATATTTTTACTAGTTGATTATGGCTTTTAATGCTGTCTGGAAATTGGCTTTATTTTGCTAAAGCGGAGGCTGAATTTTATCTTCAGGCTTCACCTTTGAAACGAAAGTTCTATTTGGATTATGCCAGGAAAAAGTTGGAAATTGCAAGAGATATTGATTTGATTCCCAAAGGTACGCAGACTTTCAACAGGCACACACCTTTTAGGTCTCAATAATAAATATGAGTTTCTGAATTACTATTGTGATTTACTAGGAAGGAGAGGTTCTGAATCACTATGGTAAGAGGAAGGGTCCCTCCACAGGGCAAGGGAGACGATGGCGAAACAAAGGTGGTGGTGTGGCTGTCAGAAAGAAATTGTGGCTTTATTTAGTCTTATGGGTTTTGAGATTGTTTTTATGTAGTATAATAGTTTAATTGTTCTGAGATATCTACTATCCAGCATATCCTTGGCAGCCGATATAATATAACCTACACTGAGATTGATGTATCAGCCAAGGGCGTAGTACTTCAACCCTCAGTTGTTGAAAGTGTTTTCAGATCAACCATTTGTGACTCGATAACAGTTAAACATGCGTTTACGAGCTTATCAAATTTGATTTTAACCTTTGGGTCTTGATTTGGACTATAAATTGTTGTAACATGTACTTCCTCCATCCACAACAAATGTAAGGACTGTTTTAACCCTGTTATACTCCTTCCACAACAAATATAAGCACAGCCGGTGAACGTGCTTGAAAGCTTGATTAGCAGCCACGTGATGATTGGTTTCCTAGTATATAGACAAAATTTAAGCCTCGGAATCTCTTATTTGCGGACGGCGTGAGTAATGTTGTTTATCTACAGAGGCTGTGGTTTGAACTTTACTGTAATAACTAAACAGATTTCCTATCTCTACCAAGTACCAAGCTATGTTAGAGCAAGCTCAATAAGCTTTGTCTGATAGACAAGCCATAAACACAAAGCCGATGAGGATGAGGTCTTGACAGCCGATGAAGCTGAAAGAATATTCTCTGACGCCCACCTTTGACCAGGGTTGACTGCGGGCAGTCAGCTTCTAGAAGACTCTGCGGGAGCCCGATCCGATGCAGAACCAACTACATCAAATAAGGAAAAGCGTGGAGATTTATTTTTAGTAGATTTTAAAATTATTTTAATAGTTTGTGCCATAATCAACTAGGACTTTAGCTCTCCTGGCTATAAATATAAGCCTTAGAGCCTTATAACAAACAATGATCAATCAATACAAGCTTTCGACGCACGCCGTCAAAATCTTAGGAGGAGTAAAGTAGAATCGAACGAGTTTCTTCTTGCATGCAGGACTGCATCGGCTTTGATCTCAGGCGAGCTTATAAGTACCTTCAGCCTGTCATTACGATCCCTATCAGAACTTTCTAAGTTAAAGTCTAATATTCTGACATTTGGTCGTGTGGCTAGTTATCGAGTTAACTTAGATTACAAGTAGAACTTTCTAGGCTTTGTCCAATATTCTATTTGTTATCGACGTTGCTCAAGTTATCGTGTTTGCTTATATCTAATTAAGTTGTCTTTTATGGGCTTCCCTAGTCGGTGTAAGTGCTCACACCTATCGAACAACTTAGATCTGATCAGGTTGTCTTTATCGGCTTCTTTAGTCTCTTTTAAGCGTTCACCAGTTATCTGATT
Organism: Setaria italica; assembly: GCF_000263155.2. Taxonomy (NCBI): domain Eukaryota; kingdom Viridiplantae; phylum Streptophyta; class Magnoliopsida; order Poales; family Poaceae; genus Setaria; species Setaria italica. The sequence continues at coordinate 6,805,951 of NC_028455.1, read as the reverse complement.
GTATCGACTGGTTAAATCTTGCAAGCTTTACATGTTTATATATGCTAGGTCCGATAGATCTCTACCCCTACCCCTCGTATTGCTACCCAATGGATCCTTAACGTCATAACGCTGCGATGGATAGCCGATGCACCGGCTAGATCTTATCCATCTTTCCTGGTAGCGCGATGGTGTCATTGAGCCGATGGTGATGCATCCGAGGCCTTGCTACCACAAATTAGTCTATTTAATTAATGGGTTGAAGTTAATACCCTCTCTCAGTCGTCATGCGTTGGTTATCCAATTGACTTCTCATGGCATTAATTAGATCTATTAACTTAATCAGTTTGTAAGTGGTAGGCAGGAGGTTCTTACTAGTCATATTCTAGGCTTCTAGATTAACAGATTAAGGTTAATGTCCTCTCAGCCGTTTTATCTTGGTGATCCAATCTACTTCTCATGGCATTAATTAGATCTGTCGGTTTATTTTGCCATGCATATGGTTAGTAAGAACTACTCTTTATGGCTGTTGTTTTATATTGATTCTATCTTAGTCCGTCGGCTCATATAGCCGATGGCATATGCCATTATTGCTATTATTTATTTACACAACATGATTACATTGAATATCTATTTTTGGTGTTTATTCAAAGAATACCTACCCATGAGTTTGAAAGGTTTCACTGACCGGCTTAGGAATTTAACCTTTACCTTGTTAATTTTCAGGTCAAATTGACTAGCATGCCTTGCATCTTTGCGAGCCGTTTGGAGCCTCTATTGGAGTTAAACAGATCTCCTAAGTCCTTCGTGTTATTCAACGCAGAAGACTGAAGTCTAGATTCTGCGCCAACACCTACAAACCATCTATTCAATAAGCTTGTCTCATCGCACATTTCAATATTAATTTTTAAATTTGAATGGAACCCACCTCGTCGCTATCAACGTCATTACCCATCCATAGGTGGTGGTGGTGGGATGGGAGCATGTGGTGGTGGCGCGCCCCATAGTTTTAGGGGGCGTTTGGTTCCCTTTGCTTATTTTTAGCATGTGTCACATCTTTGTATACTCCCTAGCCATCTTTGTATACTCGCTGACGCGATTGTGTATGCTAGAATGGCTGTACGCCTCGGACGGGTCGTCTGGGTTGAAATCGATATCGGCCGTCGCCTTGCCCTTTTTGGAGAGGACCCCTGCCTTGAGCTGGGAGCAAGGTCGGCCATCATGTGACGCCGACTGCGGCAAAAAATACAAAATGATTAGGAATTATGTAGAATTGAACGTTAGAATAAAGAATTGGAGTTGCGTACCCATTTTTCTCTATATTCATCAAGGCTTAGGCTGCCTTGATGGTGTGGTGCAGTCGGCATCTGCAAACGCCGCTTCCGGCAAGCAAGGTGGTTCTCCAACCACCCGGGCTCCAACCACACGTCGACCATCTTCTCCTAGCACTGGATATGCGCACGACACCACCACGGAGGCACCTACATCATCAAGCGTGTGACATATGAAAAAGAAATTGAGCCTAATTAATCTTAAATAGTAAGTATCAACGTTCTTTACTTACCCTCATGAATTGGTCCTTGGTCAGATTCATTGTTCTTGCCTCCTCTTTTCTAACCTTCATCCATCTGTATTGAGCGTGGAATTCGATGATGGCGCGCCTCGTAATGCATGTCCTTCACGAGCTTCTTGGCGGCTACATCACAGACGGCCTTCGCCTTGGCCTCGAATCCCTCCTGGCATCTATAGAAATCCTGCATATAGACGCGTATACAGTTATTATTTCAAGAATGTCGAACGTAGGTGATGTATTGAGCAATTTAGTGCGAGGAGTACTTACCCACAGCTCGGCCTTGACCCGCTCTGCTATGTTGGGGAATCTCCTCTGTTGACAATTAGGAATGTCGGGGGTGGCGACGTAGTGGTCCCACGTGTAGGCCGGCTGCTGCTGTCCGACGTACACCACCAAGCCAGGGAAGTGAACCCTGCACAAAAGACCAAGGATCCCGTTGGCCTTACGGTTGTGGTCACCCCCACTGAGCTTAATCCAACTCCTGCACAAGTCATTAATATAAATTATTAGTTTTTGTAACTTTCAACATAAGAACATTATTAAGAATATTTAAAGTTACTTACTTGGTCCCAACCGGTTTAATCAGCGGGCGTAAATGCTCAGGTATCGGACGCTTCGGGAGGGATAAGGGACCTCGCAACCATACCTTGGACTGAGCATCCCCTGCCTCCCCGTACCCTCCTGCTCCTGCTGCTCCTCCTCCTCCGCCTCCTCCTGCTCGTCGTCCCCAGAGGCGTGTGCAGAAGGTAGCTCCACCTCCTCCTCCTCCTTCACCTCAGGTTCAGGCGACGGGGGCCTCGCCGCTTTACCGTTCCCTCGAGGCCTCTGGACCACCTCCTCCTCCTCCTCAACCCTACGTTGAGGCCTGCCTCGACGCGTCCCTTGACCGCTCTCTGAACGTGACCCTGACCCTGAACCAGTCCCTGACGCGGCTAGTCTCTCGCAAATCGACGTGAGCTTCCTCATACCGCCCACCATTGCTCAATGACCTGCAATTAAAAAGAGTAAACCAGTCAGCATAGATAAACAAAACATAATTACAAGGATATGCAAATTATAAATAAATTATAACTAAATCAGTACGACTCATACATGTATTAGAAATAATCATCATGATCGGGATTAGCTGGATCATAAGTCTCATCATCACTATCACGCGTGTCGATATAGTCAAGCCCGTGCTCCGAAGGAGGAATGTCGTCATCACTATCATTAGCTAATTGTAATCGTTGAAGTAATTCTAAGTCCTTCACATTCTGAACCTCGTCTCCACCATCCTCTGCAGCAACCCTTTTGTTGTCTACTTCTATTCCGATCGCTTCGGTTAAATCTATCACAAAACTCCCTTCAAGCCCATCTTCTTGGAATAACTCTCCTTCGTACGTGTTGGGGTCTATATTATAATCTTCATTGTTTGGTACAGGTAGTTTACCGTGTGTCGATACCTTGTACACAACATCCCAACCCTTAAGACAGCTGTCGGTTTGGCACCGGTATGACAAATAATAAACTTGTGTGGCCTGTTGAGCCACAATATAGATATCGTCTCCTGGTAACATGGATGACTGTCGAATTTCGACTAGCCCAAGATTAGGGGGGCGTCTTACGATAGATGGATCAAACCAATGGCATTTGAATATAATTGGATTAAGAGGTTTGCACCCATGAAAAGTTAGTTCGTATATTTCTTCAATTCTTCCGTAGTACTTGACCCCATCAGAGCCTGGTGTGAAAACTCCGGTATTTGTGGTTCTTCGATTGGGCCGACTCTGCTCGTGCCTTGTTGTGTGAAAACGATATCCGTTGACGTCATAACCGGCAAACGACATGACCCTATAGTCACAGCCATCGGCAACCTGTCTCAACTCGATATTCATAGACGCATCGGTTTGGCCCTGCAAGTTCAAACAGGGTGGTTCGTTATATTAATCGTATGTACGAGAATGTCCAAAGAAATTGGATTGTACCTTCTGTTTGAACCAAGAAATGAAATCGGGCATTCCATTTCCCGCACCCTCTTTGAGAAGAGTCTCAGCTTCGTGCAGGTACGGTTGCCTTGATTTACGCCAGAATTGACGATGAAATTGCCTGTAGCAACGAGAAATATACATTTAGGCAAGAGAATGGTGACTACATCGAAACAAGTTTGTTGAGAACTTACATCATGTATGACCCCACCTCAGATAGGTTGGTCAACACATACAGCATGATAGAGCGCCACTCTTCATGGTTCAAGGTCTTGCGGGTCGCACCACTTGCACTTCCGAGTTGCCCTCGGAAAATGCTAAGGCTCAATTCATCTTCGCTAGCATTGTAACGAGGAGGTGGATTATGCACGCTAGGAAGGTTGTCAGCGTAGTATTTTGATGTGAAGTTTGACACCTCCTCCAGAATGTATGCCTCTGCAATGGATGCTTCAATTTTGCACTTATTCTTACATTTAGTTCGAAGAACCTTTTGACATCTCTCAATTGAATAGCACCAACGACCCTGCACAGGCCCCCCCATTCGTGCTTCATACGGAAGGTGTAGAATCATATGCTGCATTAGATTAAAGGAGCCTGGTGGAAAGATCTTCTCCAACTTACAGAGCAACACAGGCGCTATTGTTTCCATTTCTGCAACCACGGTACGAGATAACTCCTTCACACAAAGCCGGCGGAAGAAATTGCTCAACTCTACTAGCACCTGCCACACATGCTTAGGAACATAGCCTCGAACCATCACCGGAAGTAGGCGCTCAAGCCATATATGGTAATCATGACTCTTGAGCCCGTTGATTCGCATAGTTGCTAAATTCACTCCCCTCTTCAAGTTCGCTGCATAGCCATCAGGGAACATTAACGTTTGGAACCATTCTAGAACCTCCCTCTTTTGGGCCCTCGTCAGAACGAAATCGGCCTTAGGCTTCCTCCACGACTTGCCGGCTCTGGAAGGCGCCATGTCTAGCTTTGGTCTGTTGATAACCTTGCTTGATCCACTCTATCCTTAATGTTATCATTTGTCTTGTCAGGAATGTCCATAATTGTACCAAAAATTGCCTCGGCGATGTTCTTTTCAGTGTGCATAACATCAATGTTATGTGGGAGAAAAAGATCACAAAATAGGTGAGGTTCCACAAGCACGACTTCTGCGTCCAAGCATGTTGCTCGCCATATCCCAAAAAACCACCTTCTTCATTATTGACCTCGAGAGCGTCTAACTGAGCACGAACTGCGGCCCATGTCATCATCAGCGGTGTGGGGTCTGTAACTACGACATATTTAGTAAAGTTCTTGATGTCTCGTCTGAATGGATGGTCAGGAGGGAGGAATTGTCAATGTTTGTTGAACGAAGAATATTTGCCACCTTTCGACAACCAAATGAACTTCAAAGATGCTTTACATACTGGGCATGGGAACTTCCCGTGAACACACCATCCGCAGAAAATCCCATATGCCGTCAAGTCATGCAGGGAGTACTGGTACCAAACATGCATCTTGAAGTTTGTCTTTGTGGATCGGTCATATGTCCATACCCCTTCCTCCCAAGCACGGAGCAAATCATCAATCAGAGGCTCCATGTACACACTCATATTATTCCCCAGATACTCTGGAATTATCAACGACAAGAATATATTATGTCATTGAAAGAGGACGCCAGGGGGGAGATTCAGGGGGATAACGAAAATGGGCCAACAGGTGTACGGGGCGGCCGCCATTCCATAAGGATTGAACCCATCTGTTGCCAACGCAACGCGTACGTTACGGGCCTCTAGAGCTTTTGCAGGATAAATCGCATCAAAGCTTTTCCAGGCTTCAGCATCGGATGGGTGTACCAGCTTCTTAGGATTATATCGACAACCGTTTTTGTGTCATGTCATCTGTTTCGCGGATTCTTCAGTCATGAAAAGCCGTTGGATCCTCGGTATGAAAGGAAGATACTGTAGAACCTTCACAGGAATTGCGAGCTGCTTTTTCTGACCGTCACCACAGTCTACCTCCAGAAACATAGACGATTCGCACTTCACACAGTATTTTGCTTCCGCATACTCTTTCCTAAATAAGATGCATCCCTTCGGGCAAGCATGTATATGCTCGTATGGTATCTTAAGTGCACGAAGGAGTTTCTGTGCCTCATACATGCTCTTTGGCAAGATGTGACCAACCAGGAGCAGGCTTACAAAAACTGTCAACATAATATCAAACGCGTCTCGACTCAAACTAAACTGAGACTTCACATCCATTAGGCGTTCAATGGCATCTAGTTGAGAAACCTTGGTATGGCTATGAAGGGGTTGCTGTGCCGCAGACAACATTTCCTCCCTACGTGCTTTTTCAAAGTGTGCTTCATGATAGTCATTTAACATGTCTCCCACCCCGGCATCATCATCAAATTCCTCGATGCATTGTCTCAAGACCTCCTCTCTCCCACGGTCAGATTCATCATGATAGATCTACCTGGTGTAGTCTGATGTAAATCCGTTCTTTACCAGATGTTTGCCCATGTCTAGCTTGGTTTGCCGACGCATGTTTCCACATTTTCTACATGGACACCAAGTCGATCGAGCTCCTTTGACACTTGCAAACGCCCATTCCAAGAAAGCATCCATCTTGTCAATCCATTCATTGGTCAACGTATTCTGACTAGTGTGACCCGTGTACATCCACTAACGATCCTCCATCCTCTAGCATATAAGCGAGTAATACAAAATTCACATTGCATATACACGTTCCTATATTGTCTATTAGGTAAAGATAGGTCCTATTCCCACCCGAGGATATGTAGGTGGGTTTAGTATCCATGGGCTACTCCGACCTGAGATAAAATTTCGGCAGCACCTCCCCGCTGTTCTCCAAATACACGTCATTGATAGAAGATTGTGTATCTTAAGAACAACAAGGAGGTGCTGCCGAAACTCTATCTCGGACCGGAATAGATCATGGATACTAAACCCACCTACACATCCTCGGGCTGTCCAAAAAATGTGGACAATTCGAAACAGATACGGTTATAGATATGCAAAGATCTGCATATTTCCAACCGTATCTCTTTCGAATAGGAGACGCCTAACTAGGTTACGTGATATACGAACATCAAACGGAAAGAGATGTGTAAGATGCCTCACCTTGCTATCCTGCAAAGTGACGAGTCGAGGACGGTCCTTGTGAGCCTCTCCTGCAAGAAAAGAAACATAGCACTGTTTAAGTCACAATTTCGGCAGCAACTCCCCTGCACGGGAAGGTTTCCAAAACTTGCAACAAATTAAACAGCACGATAGCCGACAACCACATTCTCACCAAAGAAACCGCACGATGGCCAACAACCACAATCTCACCAAAGAGATGGCACGATGGCCGACAAATACATCCACACCAAAGAATTTTCACAAGCAAATAGACATCCTAGTTTTCTAATTTATGAAAAAAATCCTACCACCTCTCTAGACATCCTACCACACCTCTATTCTTTTCAACATTTTCTAATTTCTAATTTTATTCTTCTCTAATTTCTATTTTCTAATTTTCTAATTTCATGCCTCTAATTTCTAAAAAAAATCCTACCACATCCTACCACCTCTCTATTCTTTTCAATATTTTCTAATTGCTAATTTCATACCTACTCTAATTTATAATTTGTAGCGGCATAGAAACTTAACGAAGGGGCGACGGCCACGGACAGGGGAGCGGGGCCGGCCGGGGGCCGGCGCGGGGCGGGCCACCGGCGGCGCGGAGGCGGCGCGTCGGGTGGCGGGGGCCGGCGCGGCGGCGTGAGCGGCACGGGGCGGCGGCGCGGGCGGGCGGCGCGTGCGGTGCGTGTGTGTGTGTGTGCCTGTGCGTGTGCGGGTGTGTGTGCGCGTGCGGGACTTAGGGCCAGCTTAATGTTCCGTCTTTGCCGAGTGCCCCTGATCTAGCACTCGGCAAAGGTATTTTTTAATTTTTTTTCGGAGTTTTCAACCTTTGCCGAGTGCTAGATCAGAGGCACTCAGCAAAGGATTTTTTTCCCCCGGATTTTGGACTGGCGCTGACACATGGACCCGCGGCGAGCTTTGCCGAGTGTCCGAGGGATGACACTCGGCAAACATATTCTTTGCCGAGTGCCTCATTGTGACACTCGGCAAATAAGTACTTATATTGCATGTGCAAAGTAGTTTTAGTAATTAAAAGTATGTAAACTTTGCAAAAACCTAGTCAAATTCACTAAACATTGCGTATTTCATTTTTTAAGTAATATTATTCCATTATTTCATGGATTTATAGCTCATATTGAATTTATATCTATTAAATTCATATACTTGCAATTAATAAATAAAAATTATCAAACGAATCCAAAAAATTACCAAAATTTGACATGAACCAATCTATGTTCTCTATGGCCTATAAAAATAAATTTGAACTCAATGACAAATTCAAGTATCGATTCGACTCAAAATCTTACCGGATCCTTCCAACTTCTACGAATCCTCTCTGGAGATGCTTCGAATTCTAAGCATCATATGTCAAAATTTGTGCGAAATCTTCTCAATTTTTTACCACAGCCTCTGCATATGAAATCATAGCATCTTGGAAAATCTCGTGATTTTCAAACTTCGTTTGTATTTTTGAGAATTAAAAAATCATTCAGCCACACGTTCGTAGTCGTGTTTCCTTAACAAAATGTTGGAAATTTCTTTTCATTTTCCGGATGAGACCTCAATTTGGACTCACTAACATGAATATGATTTTCCCACTCATATTATTCCATTATTCCGCAGTTCAAATTTGACTTAAATCAACAAATTACTCTAAATGAAATTAATTCATTAAATATAGCAAACAGGTCAATAAATAGTCCACCTTCTACCATGCAGTGCCAAATATCATACATGGGGAGTATAAAAAGTTTGGGGGCTGGAGGAGGGAAAAAATGTTTCAGTTTTGCCGAGTGTGTCAAAAAACACTCGGCAAACATACTCGGCAAACATTGATGTTTGCCAAGTGTGGCACCTAACACTCGGCACACCTTGAGCTTTGCCGAGTGTCAACGGGGGACATTCGACAAACGGCTAACGTCCGTCACCTCCCCTACCGGACGCCGCACGTGCTGCTCACGTGCTTAAGGATTTGCCGAGTGTATTTTATTTACCGAGTGTCCCCCGTGAGTTTACCGAGTGTTTTTTTTTGGCACTCGGCAAACCTTATTTTCGTCGAGGGTAATATTTTTGCCGAGTGTTGTTAGGGATACACTCGGCAAACAAGGCCTTCGCCGAGTGCCCGCAATAATACACTCGGCGAACAAATTACACTCGGCAACTTTAGTGTTTCCCGTAGTGGGGCTAAAATGGGTGGACTAAACTTTAGTCTATGGTAACCAAACAGGCCCGGTGAATAGGGGGCTCGGTGTCTGCTACAACAAGGTGAAGCGATAATGACCATGTATTAGTATTTAGTAATACCTGATAACGCAACAAATTGATAGCAGAAATGATAATCTAACAACATCAGAAGTGACCCAACTTTGATTCACCTTGTGATGATGATTCAGTTTCTGAATCACTTGAAGATACAGAAGACTTTTGATTCGTATATGGGCTCTTCTGACTTCCTCTACCTTTTTGTTGGCAAGGGGGCATAAGCAGAAGATCAGTACATTCTCATGCAGCATATCCACGTAGCTGAACAAAAGGGGGTGGAAGGGGTACTCTGCAGAAGATTAGTACATTCTCATTTAATACATTTATATTAAAAAGATTCCCAGCATAATAAGCGCCAGTACGCTTTCCTTTATTTAGTGCTCCACCAGCTAACCCCCCAAAATTAACTAAGACGCATTCGTTATTAGACCCTAGGATACTTTGGTTATAGAAGGAAAGGGGGGTGAATATACTTGAAAAAGCTAAAGCTAGCATTGGGCGGCGTCCACACTATGTCAACCATCCACATTGATAGCAGAAAAAAAAATGATAGTGGAACTACTGATCAACATGCTACGCATTATTCTTATTCGCAAATTAAAGTAATTTGCAGGCCTTCTTCCTCCCAACCAGCAAAGGGAATTCCATCCTATCGCCCGTTGTGTTTTCATTTCACACCACATTTGTTAAACCAGCTTATCAGGCATTAATTGTTCTCTAGTTCTTCGCTTGTGGTACACTGACTCAAATTAGTACGTACGGGTATAGGACTATAGGTTAAGCAGCAGCAACATGGAAACACCCTAGCTCATACGGGATATAGAAAGAGTATATAGCAAGAGTATGACCGAGCGTAGCTCAACTGAAGCCGTGTATCAGGATTCGAGTCATCGACTCGCTCGGTGGTGATCGCATTGTTTTGAGATGTGCCTGTAATTTTATCGATCTGAAAATCTGCGGCTCAATCTCTTGAAGTGTTCCCGAAACATAATAGTAAAACATGTGCTTTTTGGCTGCTGCAACTAACATGTGCTTGCTTGCTCACCAGGTGTGTCGTCACCACGCCTCCAACGTACCCCCACAAAGCCCTGTCGGGAGAAAACAAATGAAAGCAGCACTGCAGCACGTTTGCACTTTTCCATTGACCTACGAAGCCCTCGGGGTCATCGCCTCGTCGGCCTCCCGCGCAATTTTTTTTATTTTTAACCCTTTTTTTTATTTATTTTTAAAAATAACCTCAGCGGGGGTTTATTTGCGCGGCCTAACCCTTTTGGCCGCGCCAGACCGCCTGGCGCGGCAGGAACATGCTGCCGCGCCACATGCACTGGCGCGGCAGCCCCCTGCCACGCTGGCGCGTCGACCCGCGGCGCCAGGCGGGCGCTGACGTGGGCCGCGCTTTCGCCGCGCCAGCCCGCCTGGCGCGGCAGGGCCAACACTTAGGCCACGCGCCGGCTCCCTTCCTCCTCCCTCCCTCCTTTCTTCCTCCTCCAGAAACGCCCGAGGCCGAGCTTCCAACGCCGCCCCCCGCCGCCCCACCCCCAAATCCACCCAAAATCCGGCGTTTTCGGTGGGGGAAAGTAGTGGGAATCGATCCCTGCTTCGTGTGGAAGGTATTCCCCTACTTATTCTCGTGTTTTACCGTTGCATTTGGTAGATCGGAGGATGTTTAGGTGACTTAGGGTTAGGTTAGTGATTTGAAATTTCAATGAAATGCAATGATGTTTTGTGTTAGATGATACGTAGTTCATACGCAATTGAGTCTCTGCCCGCGATATTGACGTGTAGAACTTGTTGAATGCTTCGATTTAGGTATATATTCATCCAATTGTGTGCTTTACATGACATGTATTTTTTTTATATGTTCAATTAATTAGTCTCATTTTTGTTTCAGTGTTTGTATTTTGTAGATCGAGTGTTTACATTTTATCAAAATGATGTATATAGCTAGTATGGATTACGTGTGTAAAGTTTATTTGTGTATTAAATTTGTTGCACTTGATTTACAGGTGAGATGGCGTCGTTTGGTTCTGAATACAAACGGCGTAGGTGGTATGTGCGTTATGTGGGCGAGTCCAATGTTGCTGGTCCCGTACCTCCTGCTCTTCCGGTACCACTTTGTAGATGTGGCGCGCAAGCAGAGGTGAAACAATCAAGGCATCCAAAGACAGCCGGAAGAGCCTTCTATGTATGCAAATGGACTTTTGATCCATTGCCTGCCGCACCTTGCGATTTCTTTCAGTGGATCGATGGACCCGACAAATATGATCCTAGGATCCGCCTATTCCCATATCATAGCACAGAGCTTAAACCATACCATAAGTTTAGGCGTTGGGTTCCTCCTCCACCAAACCCACCTAGGATGACCGATGAGGAGAAGCAGGAGGCTGCTTGTAGGCGTGTGAGGGATCCTCCCATGTGCAAGTGTGGTGTTCCTGCTAAGCTTATGCGTCCTAACTTAGGGATCCACCTAAGTTTACTCCATTCTTTCGATGCTCCCTAAAGACTCATGTAAGTATATTACGAGAATATTAGTATGTCGTTGGTAGTTGGAGAAGCGTTTTGTAGTTACTTTACATCTGAGTAGTTCACGTCATGGGTTTTTTGCAGGATGGGTGGCCGTTGTGTGATTTCAATGAGTATATATACGGCCCAATGGCAATGTGGCCAACAGAGGAGGAAGTGCGGGAGTTTGAAAGTGAATACATATAAAATGCAACGTCAATATCGCGGGCAGAAACTCAATTGCGTATGAACTACGTATCATCTAACACAAAACATCATTGCATTTCATTGAAATTTCAAATCACTAACCTAACCCTAAGTCACCTAAACATCCTCCGATCTACCAAATGCAACGGTAAAACACGAGAATAAGTAGGGGAATACCTTCCACACGAAGCAGGGATCGATTCCCACTACTTTCCCCCACCAAAATCGCCGGATTTTTGGTGGATTTGGGGGTGGGGTGGCGGGAGCCGGCGCTGCAAGGTGCTGCTGTGTGGTGTGTCTGGAGGAGGAAGAAAGGAGGGAGGGAGGAGGAAGGGAGCCGGTGCGCGGCCTAAGTGTTGGCCCTGCCGCGCCAGGCGGGCTGGCGCGGCGAAAGCGCGGCCCACGTCAGCGCCCGCCTGGCGCCGCGGGTCGACGCGCTAGCGTGGCAGGGGGCTGCCGCGCCAGTGCATGTGGCGCGGCAGAATGTTCCTGCCGCGCCAGGCGGTCTGGCGCGGCCAAAAGGGTCAGGACGCGCAAATAAACCCCCGCTGAGGTTATTTTTAAAAATAAAGAAAAAAAAGGGTTAAAAATAAAAAAAACTTCGCCTCCCGCTCCCTCCCCGTTCGCTGTATAAAAAGCCGGCGTTCTGCTTGCTCTCTACCCGCGAGCATCGTGTCGCTGTCCCGGCGCACGGCTCGGAGCCCCAGCCTCGTCTACTGGAGCTTCCTCTGTAGTAAGCACCTTTCCTTCCCGATCTTTCACCGTACCGGGTTTAATTTACTCGATAGATTGGTCATCAGATCAGCTTCATATCCACTTTGTAGCACACAGTACCATCGAATCATTATACAGCAAAATTTTAACGCAACATTATACTTCGTAAAAGTACTTAGCATCTAAATGGATAAGTTTATCGAAAAAATGCTTATCTTTGCAAACAGTTATCTTTTATTCATTTCTAACATAATACTTATATAAAATACTTATAATGATCGATTTAATTACGGATTGCTATATATAAGTTTTCCATCCATATTCATAGTTTTCAAACTTTTGAATCGCTGTCTGCCTTCAATATGCATGCGTTTAGTTAAAAACTTAGATTCAAGGAATGCACCCCATGAGTCCAGATGTCATGGATCTAGATTTTAGCTTTCAAATTTTGATCTTATTAGTTGGTGCTTTCTTTTATCCACATGTTAAGTTCAAACGGGAGTGCTTATTGTACCTTTTATTTAAAACCCTCATTTTATATTATTATTATTTTTAAAAAATAGATTCTAGGTCCTAGACTGCACTCTTTAGTTACCACACTGGCGTAAACAATCATTTTTTTTTCTTGCACCACAACATCAAGATGATGTTGAATCTCCTGAGTCAAAGAATAATGTGTATATTAGTATTTTCATAAAAATATTATTTATAAATAAACTATCAACGTAGCTATGTCATAATGTTTTAGTCAAATGCGTAAATTTAAAGCAACTATCAACGTAGCTATTGCTCAACTTGCAAATAAGCCATCTCCTCCATAATTCATACACAAAGTACAAACGCACACATTCATATACACGCACAAACAATCGCACCTTTGGATGCACGTAGGCTCACACCCTATCCTTATTAGCACCTCTGAGAGACTGGATTGCTATTTTTATTAATGAAGCTACCACAAGCACCTCATTGTCGATAGTCATGTCGCCTCATTGTAAATGTGAGCACACGTTCATATACACACACAAACAATCGCACCTTTGGATGCACGTAGGCCCACACCCTATCCTTATTAGCACCTCTAAGAGACTGGATTGCTATTTTTATTGATGAAGCTACCACAAGCGCCTCATTGTCGATAGTCATGTCGCCTCATTGTAAATGGGAGCACAAATTCGAGAAAAAAAAGGTGGGACATATTTCACCATAATTGTTTTTCCTTAATAGTCTGTCAACCCGTGCCTTTGCATGTGCTAGTAATTTTGAGAGAGTAAGTATTTAAAATTCATGAAACAGTTAGATCGCATAGCTAATACTAATAAAAAATGCTTACCTTGTGTGTGATCTCTCTATCTCATTCATTAAATGTTCTAATAAAATACTCGTATAGGTACGATATATAAAAATCGGATAGACTCTAGTAAGTAATTACTATACTTTATTTCTACCATATTATAGATTTTTTCACTTTAAATGACACATTTATGTGTGTTTGACATGTGTTTAATTGAACTCTTTGTTTGAGCTATGCGTTCAACATGTATATTAGTATTCTCATATATAAATGGTCTACATGGTGACAACCAACATATGTATATACTTTAAGTTAGTATTTTTTATGTATTAAGAATAACAGAATAGGTAAATTTGGGATCATATATTTGTATACTTTGGAATTTTTTATAATGGTAGATATGGTAATCTAAATGCAGATCCAAAGGTTATTTAGGTTATTATTAATACGTGGATAGTTTATATGCAAATTTAGGAGGTTATTTAGATTATTTGTTATATGAAATATATGGATAATTTACATAAAGATTAGGAGGCTATTTTAGATTATACTTTATAATGGTAGGGTGGGTAAATTAATATGGAAATAGGGAGTTAATTTAGACTATTCTCATAATGGCAGGTGTGGGTGTTTTTCTTTAGAAAATATGATAGATACAATATCTATTATTTTTGTTTTGAAGTAATACAGTGTCTATTGTTATCAATAATCATTAGAGTCTACTGAATTGAAAAGTGCATTTTTTTCTAGAGTTTATAGGATTCAATTTTTTTAAGCCAGACTCATGAGGATTAACGTGGTGGCTAAAAAGGACTCTATAATCGAATTAGTAATCGTAAGATTGAAAAAAAACATATTCACTTCTATCTAATAATCTATACATATAATAACTTTATGCAAATTACATAGTCTGTGGCCTTAATTGATATATCTGCATCTTGAATCTCGGTTCTCTTTAGCGGTGTTTTTTTTTGTAAGGAATGAAGTGGACCGTCATGTTCTAACTTTTCATTATTTTTGTTCGATTTATGAAATGGAATGGGTTGCCACAAAAACATTCGTAGGGTGGATTACAGTTCCTCAAAACAAACACCCCTTTTGTCTAGTCTTATTATCGTGCACTACACGAGCAGTCATATCACATCTGACGCAGAGTAAAACTTGCCCTTTGTTTCGGTCAGTTCTTCTTCATTCAGGCACACGCACACGCGCATGGAAGGGGCGAGCAGCAAAGGGCGAAAGAGGAAAAGGTCCAAAGCATGGAACTATTTCACGGTCATACTCAATGAGGATGATGGGACAGAGAATGCGAGGTGCAATAGGTGCTGGGATAATCAGGTGGATTATCAGCTGCTCATCGGAAGCTATGGCACCACTTCCGACGAGCACCTCAAAAAAAAAAAAAGAAGCTATGGCACCACCAACTTGTGGGATCACCTCAAGGCAGGACACGGAATTGAGATGCCAGAATCTGAACGACGACGAAAGCAGCCGCCGCCCAGGGCTCTGTCAGATTCGGAAGAAGCCGGCTCGGAACTCGAGGCTTGCCTGGAAGACGACGATGTTGAATCTGAACGACGACGACAACTAAAGCAGTCGCCGGCCCGCGCTCGGTCATGTCCGGCTGAAAAAAAAGTCAAAGTCGAGCCTGAAGGAGCCGATTTGATCCGGCTCTCTAAACAAATCAAAGCCGAGCCTTGCCTGGAAGATGAATCCGGGGTCCCAGAAGTAGAAGTCAAACGCAAGACTGGCTTGGAGAAGGCAGCCAACGAAAAGCTGGCTCGCATGATCACGACGCATGGGTACGAGGTCGTGGAGGACTTCATGTGCTTCGTGAGATGCCTGGACCCTGATTTCAAGCTGCCCTCGCGCGAGGACATGGAGAAGATGTGGGATGGTATCCTTGACAAAGAAAGGACGCAGCTGCTCTCAACCCTAAAAGGGGGGGTGCCAAACCAGGCAGGGTCAGCTTCATATTGGGTACAGTTGCAACCATTGAGCCAGGCGGGGAAGCCACCCTCTACACGGCTTGTAACTTCATCGATGGTGATTGGAATCTGCACAGGGTCGTCGCCAATGCCTATATGGTGTCAGAACTCACTCGTGACGTGCCTGATATTCCAAATCATGGTTTTCTTGATAACATTCTCATGATGGTAGGTCATGAGGACGACGACATTCCCAGCAGCCTGACGGATCACTACGGCAAACTGCTGCCTGCCTGTCCACTGAACCGAAAGCTACTTCGTTCCACCACCTACATCTACATGGACCGTGTGCTTCACTCAGTTGCCCGATGCCTTCTGCCATGCGAAATGAGCATCCAGACGAATTTGTTGGGGTTATCAACTGGGCAAGAAGACCCGAGGGCGTACAATGAACAGTGGTACTCACTCTATTGTTTTCTGAAAATTCTTCAGGATGATCATTCTACTACTACAACCGAAGCCACAGAACTCATCGGACTGTTGTGCAGGCTTTGGGGGAGCATACATGAATCCATTCAAATGATTTCTGACTCCACCCGTCCCACTTCAAATCTTTGTCTTGCAGAGCTGCTTAACCTGAGGAAAAAATTCCAAGCTGAACTGACAAGCTCGCCTACCGAAGAATACACAGGCGTTTCCTACGATGGCAAAACTGTAAAAGATGTTCTCAGACAGGCACTGAAAATTATAGATAAGACTATTGATCATTCATACCTGGTCTGGTCTATACCATGCATACTCGACCCTCGGCGCAAGCTCAGGGGCATAAAAGATATGTTTAGAGAAGCATATGACAAGAAGGCTTCTGCCAAATACATTTGCAAGGTAGAAAAGACGATCAAGGAGCAGTTTACATTTTACAAAGTAAAGGACAGCAACTGGGAAATTTCACTTGACGATTATCTAGAACATGTAGAAGTTAATAACACCGGCGGCGACGATTTTGAGATCTTGAAATGGTGGAAGAAGGAGGAGCCCCGTAGTTCGCTTCGGACACTGGGTCGGATGGCGAGGGATTTTCTCGCAATGCCCACATGCAGTAAGCTATCTTCTAAACAAACCGCCCACGTCCGGAGCATCATTCGTGGCAAAAAAATCCATGGTTCAAGCATTGAAGAGCAACAGGAAGAAGAAGCGGAAACAGAAGCTGCGGTAGTAGGAAGAACAAGTGGAAGCAGCAGCAGCATGAAAAAGAAGAAGCAGCAGCAGCAGCGGCAGCTGCAGCAGCATCAAAAGAAGAGAAGATGATGGCAGACGCCATAATGTAGTAGCTCATACAAGGGGAAGGTGAGCTTCTTACCAGAATACATTATTCACAAGTTCTGTCCTCTCCTTTGCCATGGTTGTGTTGTTGTCTCTTTGTTTTGTGCTATTGAACGTTTGAAATGTATTCCACAAAATATGTATCGTTTGGCTGTTTTCTCGTGTCAAATATGCTTGTTCAGTGAGACACAAGTTAAGGGTTTGTACTTTTGTCACAATAAACCATGCATCGTGTGTGAAATGTACTCTCTTCGTTGAAATTGCAGGTTATTTTAATTTTTTTAGATATATAGTTTTTTATTATGTATCTAGATATAGTGTATATCTAAATTATTTTGATATTAAAAAACTATATTTATCTAGAAAAAGTTAATACAACTTATTCCCTCCGTCCCAAATTACTATTCATTTTTGCTTCTACAGGTACATAGCTTTTACTACATATCTCGACATAGTATATATCTAGGTGCATAGCAAAAGCTATGAATTTAGAAAAGCTAAAATGAATACTAATTTGAGACGAAGGGAGTACAATTTTAAACGGAGAGAGTACTTCCTAATACTACCGAGGATCACATGAGCCTGCTGCATCCAGGTCCAGGTGAGATATATAGTGAGGGTTAACTTCTTGCAGCGCCAATGGCCGCCGTTTTTGGTGATGGTAATCGGCGGCGGCGGCACCTTATCTGTGCCATCAACGATGCGATTGTGCTTTTGATAGGAGGTACTGGTAGTTCTCAGCTAGGTAATCCTTTATTACTACGTACAAACTAAAGTAGCTTTGCTACTCCCGCCATCCCAAATTACTATTCGTTTTGATTTTTCTCGATACATAATTTTTATTGTATATCTAGACATAATATATATATATATATATATATGCACTAGAAAAGTCAAAATGAATAGTAATTTGGGATAAAGGGAATATATATTAGTTTGGTAACGATTTGCTACTCGTTTTAGATAAAGAAGTGACTATAGGTTGCAAAACTTTTTACACGGTAGATCGGTCAAATTAGATGATAAACCTTAGTTCTAATTTTTTTTCTTAAGATCTCCGTAATTCCCTAATTATTTAGGAATATTTCTAATGCTTTCGTGTTTTTTCCTCAATTATGCTTTAACGGCCCACCGTGCCAGTTGTGGCACCGGACGGGCCGGAATGATACGAAGGCTTTGTGGGCCTAATGGGAGTGGTGCGGTGGGCCTAACGGAAAGAGCTGGGCCTTTTGTAGCCCATCTATAAACCTTAGCAGGTAACTCCTACTACCCAATAAAATCCGGTAATGAATACGAATGGTAGAGTGGAATTGATATATATTTTGAGCATGTTTGTGATTGTACATGTAACTGTCTTTAAAAATTCTTTTAAAAAAACAAACTGGGCCACCCAGATCCGAAGTGAAATTCCAGCTATACATAGAATTAAATAAAAGTGCTGGTACTGCTATATAAACCAGTAACAATCGAAACGGCTCAATGCATTCTTTTCGGGAAAAAAATGGCAATGCACTATTATCACAATTATATACTTCATAAAAGAAGAGTATCATTTGGTATTGCACTTTCCCACCCAAAATTAAGATACATGAATGGACTATTAGGAAAAAGAAGTTGTTTATGGTTTGCACATGTGAGACTAGGCCTGTGTTGGGTTTTAGTATCAAGTGGGATGGGTTTGATTCATCTCACTTTTCTAGGTTGAGTTCAACCCATCTCGTGTTTGGTTAGAAGGGATGGGGCCGTTCCATTTTTTTGTTTGGTTGGAGGGGTTGAGAGAATTAGGATGGATGCCAGTTTAACACCGTTAGCCACACTTATTCGTGGGTCCCACCTGTCATCTATGGGTCCCACATGTCATCCTCATTTTCCTTCTCTTTTCTTTTTTTTCTTCTTCTTGCTGGCATTATCTTCTCTCCGCGGCGCGTCCTCCTCCTCACGGCGCCGGCCTTCACCACATCCCCCCTCGACGTCCTCCCCGACGACCTCCACGCCGGCCTCCCTAACAGCCTCCCTGCGACGCCCGTGCCCTTGCCTACAGTGGCGGACTCGAGCTCGCCCGGCCAGCGGCGGAGCTCCCCTAGGCCGCGCCGCTCCACTGTCCTCCCACGCCGTGCAGCTCCGCCGCACCATCCTGATAGCTTGCCCGACCGCACGGCAGAGCTCCTTGGGTGGAGCATGGCCTCACCTTGGCTGCCGACGTAGCTCCCTGGGCTACCCGTGTGAGCTCCTCTACGATGCACTGATGGAGTCGAGACAGAGCTGAAGGGATCGAAGTTGGCCAAGTGTGTCCGCTTGTTTTGAGTGGATGCAACGAACCCGCATCTACAGGGTACATTCCCCCAAGGTCCGACCCAACCCGCATGAATTTCCATCAAAACACGAATCTATCTGGGTCTGATCCATCCCAACCCAACTCAACCCTCAAACCAAACACACCCTAGGAGAAGCACGGTAACTGTGGTCTGCATGCGCGTCCCATCTGCTATGCCTTGTGGACACTAGTTCTTTTTCGGTAAATTTTATTTTATTATTATTGTTAATTGGAACTTCTTCCGGAATCTTTATGTTAATTCTCACAAGACGCTTTAAAAGTAGATAGATCCTAAAGAATCTACAAAACTCATACACATCATGTCATCCATCCAATCTTACTAGGTTCTTTTTGAAACCATCTAGGATCCTAGGTGGACCCTCTAAACAAAGAGAGAAATATTAGAACTTCTCACAAAAAATCAAAACATCTGGCCATCAATCAGTACACTCAAATCATGATAGTCATTGGATCTATTATGTTTTCTAAAAAATTACCCACATATGTCGTTATAAAAATAGCCTAAACTAACCCCAAAATTTATATCTAAATTACCTACCTCTACCATTATATAAAATAAACTAAAGTAACCCCCTAAACTTCATCTCAACCCACTTATGCCATTATAAAAAATAATTTTAAATAACCTCTCAATCGCCACTAATACTTAAAATATAAATTAAAGTAACACATTAAAATTGCATCTATATTACCTACATATATCATTAATTAAAATAACATTAGGTAACCCTAAATTTTTAAATCAAATTGCCTTCATTAAAAATACACTCCAATATACACCAATATATGATTCTAAATTATATATTTTCTTACGTATTGATATATGATATAATAATTAAGGTATATACGCATGAAATATATCACCATTTATAAAGATATAGAGGAAGTGTTGAGAATATAGATTTCTATATTAAAATTATAGCTCAAACTTAGGATCCATTAAACAAACTCAAGGCGCATACCTATGATGGGAAGTGAAAAGTTAAAGATATAAATATGGATGAAAACATTATAGAGTAATTACTAATTTAAATCTATCACAATTGGATGAAGATGATAAGTATATATCTATACAAGTATTTTGTTCGAATATTTAACAAAAGATAAATCCTAGAAATTCTCACAAAAATCAGAACATCAAACATCAATCATGTAAATTCTAATAATCAGTCATTGGTCTATTATATTTTCTAGAAAATATTATAAATTAAACCCCAAAAACAATATCTAAATTATCGAGTTGTGTCATTATAAAAAGTAATCTAAAGTAACTCATCATCTTCATCTAATTTACCCATGCATGTCATTATAAAGAATAAAATAAAATGTCATTCTAAATTTGTATCTACGTTATTAAAAATAACCTAAAGTAAACACCTAAATCTTAATGTAATTATATTTTTCAATTGACTAATGTAATTATTTTCATGTTCATCCTACAGAAATGTCCAAAAGTAAACTAATATTTGATTATAAATTACCTATCTATGTCATTATTTAATAATATAGAAATACTAACTTAAGATATATACACATGATAGATGTCACCATGTAGATTATTTATACATGTACGCGAGGAAGTGATGAAAAATATTGATTTTTATGCTAAACATAATGTATTGAGATGTGATACAAAATGAAAAAAAAATGTGGATGTGGATGAAAAAGTATATAGAGTAATTACTAAATTAAAAGTCAATCACAATTAGACAAGATAAGTACACATCTATATGGATACTATGTTGAAGTATTAAAAAATGAGAGAGTAGTAGGTAAATAATTTTGATTATTTATTAGGAGTCTAATTTCTAAATATAAGTGTTGGTGTATGTATTTTTACCCATGGTGGTGCACCTGGCCCTTCGCTTCGGGGAAAAATTAGATGGGGATGGTCCCTAAAAACCTCACCATGAGGACCTGCCCTCGATTTCTGCTGCATGGCCACCCGAGCGGATTGACGCCTCAGCGACCACGACGCTCATACTCGCTCAGCTTAACGCGTGCGGCTCAAGCGCTCATCTCCAAGTGGACGGTTTAGTTCCTTGTTCCGCCACATCTGTTCCGCAAGTTGTCGCCTCCAGCATCCTACGCCATCGCCGACGCTGTCCTACCATGGTCCGTCTCAGTCCCCTCGTCCGGCCAATCTCCCGTTAATCTCTCCCATCCTCCGCTGTCATCACATTCGTCGTCCTCCATCGCGGCTATCGTAGTACGCTGAAGTCACCTTGCCCACTAGCGCCCCCTATGACCGCCTCGTCCTCCTCTACCGTCACCTCCGCCGTCCAATGCCACTGCTCCCTCCGGGCTTCACATGCCTCGAGTATGGCACGCAAACGCATTTTTCTCTCTGGCGCATTGTGTCTCCTCCGGCCTGACGTATCCCACGAAATGGACGAACATGAACATGAATTTTCACCGGGGCCGTTGGAGCTATTACCATGACCAAATTAAATGTCTTATTTGTATTAGTGGTTGTGATTCAGAAGTCCGCCGCATTAACTGTCGTTCGCGCCTCTGCACCGTTTTCCACTGCCGTCATCTCCGTCGTCACCGCCGCTGCAATTTCGAGCAAGAGCCGATGGCCTGAGCCAAGCCAGCGACCGTTGGAGAGAGCCAAGCGAGCGAGCGAGCGAGCCTGCGTTGCCGTGCAAACGAGCGCATGAGCGTCGATGCCACGCGGCAGAAATCGAGAGCAGGTCCTCACGGTGAGACCTTTGCGGACCGTTCCCACCGGCTATCCATAAGTACGGTACTTAGCGAGCAAGGCTAACCTGAGTAGTGCTTATAGCTTCGCCCCCTTCACCCTCATCAACAACCACGTTCAAGAGCCAGGTCCTCAGCCAACAGGCGTGTGTTGTGACTTGTGAGTGATTGCTCGTACAGAGATGGAGAAGATGATAATGGCTAACGTAGGCCGCAGCTCGGTTCCGCTGAAGCTGCGAGCGGGCGGTTACGCGAGGAATCCGCCTTGCGTACATGAGGTTAGCTCCATGCTCTAGATCATTTTTGGTTCTCTCCACATGGCCGCATGCAGCTTCTTTCCAAAGTTTATGGCTTGATAGAAGCTGGCGAGTGCATGAAACGAAAATGAGAAGTGACCCAAAGTGACCCAATGTCACAAACTGCTCATAGTTCGACCAGCTGCTAGCCGGCTGGCCCTTATAGCTTATGCCCTTTGCCGCATGCCGGATCGCGGGCGCTGTCGCGCCTTGCCCTCCTGCTGCCCGCGCCACCGCGACCTGCCCGGTCGGCAGCTCGGATGCAGTAGCAGGCTATCCAAGCAGCGGGCGCATGTAGATACGCCTCCTCTGCATCACAAGCTAGAGCACATGGGTTGTCCGGCCATGCTAGAGCACAAGTAGTTCGCCGTCAGGGTCGTCGAGGCCGCCGCGCGCGACGTCCGGTGGCCTCACCCGCCACTTCATCTGCAGCATCCCGAGCCACTGCAGTAGCTCGAGCTCCTTTCCAAAGTTTATGGCTTGGGTAGAGGTGGTGGCGGCGGGCATGTCGCAAAGTGACCCAAAGCGACCCAAAGTACTTAATCCGGCTCGTCGGAGATCCGCCGGAATAGAAGAAGAAGCACGTGCGGGGCAGCCAGGCACGGAGTAGAGAGCGGTAGCTTTTTCCCAAATTATCTGAGATGACTGGCATGCTTTTTGTTCAGGTACCATATCCTTACCTCCCCCCGGCGGGAAAATTTAACGAGGGCCCAAAGACGTGGAGCAACACATTCAGATTTGACTCTAAGACGTTGGATAATCCCAAGCCCATCGGGGTTGTGACACGGGAGAACACATTTGAAGAGTATATGGGCCGGCCAATCAAGCAAACAAATGGTGAGAGACCCTCCCTCCTCCCTCCACCATATCAAAACATTTATCATTATTGATTTTAGATCATGATGTTGTCTTATTCAAAAAGAATTATGTAAATCTATCATTTACTTTACCTTTTCGTATAGCTATTTATAGTAAACCTTTCATCAATAAAACGACAATTGGCCAACTATTGCGTTCGAATCGTTGGTGACCGAATTGGCCTTCTCTTTAGTATACTGATGGAATTGTTTCGTGTGCAGGCACCTGTGTCCTCGCTGCCTGCCTCCTGTGCCTTGAGGCGGCCCATCGGATGTTACACAAGAAGCAGCAGGGCAACGAGGGACGCGCGTTCCCTGGCACCCGCATGTACGCGGCGCTCCAAACGCTCTTCAACGTGTGCTCTTTGGACAGCACCTGGGTGGAGGGCAGGGGGCCGGGGCCAATCCACGCCGTGTACTGCACAAGATACAGAAGATGAGCACCCTGATGGTGACCGCCGAGTCGCCAAGCTGTGCCTTGCCACTGGTCTCATGGAAAGCCTATTCCGGCACCGCGCTTTCCGCGAAGCACGTGGCGGACCTGCTGGACACCCACGGCCCCTGCGTCGGGGCCTTATGGGTTTGCCCGTGGTATCATCACTTCGACGCCGCCCGCGACAACGCGCTGGTGTACCGCGGCTGCGGCCGGAAGCAAAGCTTACATGGAGCTGAGTAAGAAGCTCTACCCTGGCCAGGTAGGGGGGCACGCCGTCGTCTGCTACGCCTACCGATTCTGCCGTGAGGGGGAGATGGACGTCCTCGTGATGGACAACCACAGCGACGCGACCGGGCCGCGTCGTTGGATCGACGTTGAGGAGCTCCTCGGCCTATACACACTCGATGTGCAGCCGCTAGAACAAGAAGAAGACCCGCCTGCATCGATCTAGGTGATCGTGTTATAACCAGCCCATTTGGGGAGAGGAGAGCAGACGGGCCGTGCGGCCTACCCTATGCGTTTCTGGCCCAGTGTGGCCCGTATTGTGTGTATTATATACTTTTTGTTGTGTAGTATTTATAACTGTAGTGTGCATGTTCTTTTTTTTCACTAGCTAGTGCCTAGTGTGTGTGTGTGTGGCTGCGTGTGGTCGCTGAGACCGGGATTCCATTTTCAAATAAAATATTGTATAGTATATGTTGTACTTGTTGAGCTAATTTTTCCGTCTGCTATGTCCTGCCGCCCGTGATATGTGTGCTGATGGCTTGTTTTGACATTGTCAAACTGTATATTCATTTCCTGCGTGTTTCGCAATTTCTAAATATATGAAGAAGCTATATATATGCGCTAGTTTTTTTATGAGTTATTCCATATTCTAAAAATACCACCTACCTCTACTGAGTAATTAGAGGTTGGAGTAGGAGTGGTAAAGATTGTCTAATTTAGCCTACCAAAGTTTAGGATCAGGCTCAATAAGGATCGGATCATAATATTATATAATTTTGAAAAAAAATAGATATGATTGAGTTAGATTGTGAGGGGTCATGATCCGTTGCCACCCTAGGTAGGAGTGGGTTAAAATCCATATAAAAAGAGAAATCCAACTGAAATCTAATTAGAAAACGTCCAAGTCGAATCCAACTCTGTATAATCACCTGTGGCATCCAATCCGTATAATCACCTGTGGCATCCAATCCAAATGCACAAGTCCAAACGGGATTCCTAACCATCACTAGCTTGTTTTTTTTTTCTCCAGTCGATTATTCTCCGGCAGATGTTTTGAGGTGGGTCGGTGAGTGAAACCCCCTCCTCTAGGCCCATAAGTGTTTTTTTAGAGGCCTCTAGACCCACCCATAAGTGTGGCTGCTATGAACGAGGTTTCGACGGGTTGAAAGCCCAAAGGAAATTCAGACTCGGCTCCTAGCCCATTTTGAAATGCTGAAAGCCTCGTAGTCGCAGTGTGGCCCACGTTTACAAGTCACAAACTCAAAATAGGGGTATTTGCTCCTCTCTCTCTCTCTCTAAAAAAAAGGATATGTACATGACACGAACAATTTGTCGATATATGTAGCTTTCAGAATGTGACTTTACCATTTAAAATAATTTGGCAGTCTCCAACTGTTTAGGGCCTGAAACATAAGGGTTAGTGTTTTGGATTTACTAGGGCTTTGGATTTAGCGTTTGTCTAGTTTTGGATTTAGAATTGATCAAAGTTTTGGATTTAGGGTTTACTCGAGTTTTACATTTAGGGGTTACGGTTTTATGATTTCCCGCTCCATTCTAGAAATATAGTTCTAGGAATTTTTATACAAATTAGTTCCGAGGAAAGTGCAACGTTT
The DNA here is from genome assembly GCF_000263155.2 of Setaria italica. NCBI lineage: Eukaryota > Viridiplantae > Streptophyta > Magnoliopsida > Poales > Poaceae > Setaria > Setaria italica. The sequence continues at coordinate 6,780,594 of NC_028455.1, read as the reverse complement.
GTCATTAGCTCTTGGGTCTGTGTCGCAAACGGCGCCGGAAGTTTCCGCCACTACATCGCACCAGTCCTGGAGAATAAACTCTCAACCGTTAAGCTCCAGCACAAGGCACTGGAAGAAAAATTTCAATTAATTTTCAATTTCTGACCTAATCAGAGGTTGGGGGACAAGTCCGAGTACAACTCGATTTCTCTCTCCAATCGATCTAGCTCGTGCGAGCCGGCGCTGCAGCCATCACACAAGTCAAACTACCCCAAGCTCGACTCCCGTTCAAACTCCGCAACACAGCCACTGTATATGTACTCCTTTTTAATAAAACTGTAGTGTGCATGTTCCTTTTTTTTTCACTAGCTAGTGGATATACATACACACACATATATATGGCTGCGTGTGGTAGGAGAGACCGGGATTCCATTTTCAAATAAAATATTGTATAATATATGTTGTGCATCGTGTTGGTATAACTAGACCATGTACTTGTTGAGCTGATTTTTCCGTCTGCTATGTCCTGCCGCCCGTGTGTTGATGGTTTGTTTTGACATTGTCAAACTGCATATTCATTTCCTGCGTATTTTGCAATTTCTAAATATATGAAGAAGCTGTATATATGCGCTAGTTTTTTTATGAGTTATTCCATATTCTAAAAATACCACCTACATCTGCATGCTCAAATGTCACTTTTGTTACCAAGATGTCGCTCCGGAACCAGATGCTAGAACAGTATCTGGTTATTGGTTTACTACGCACCTGCTGTGTGATCATCACGCATCACGGTCACGTTTTTTTTACACCCCCGGACCTCTTCTGAGTACATGCTAGTTAGAGGTGGGAGTAGGGGTGGTAAAGTTAATCGGAGAGCTAGATTATAATATTATATGATTTTGAAATAAAAATAGATAGTGTTGAGTTGGATTGATTTCATCTGTGCTGAGCTCATCAGGAGACAGTCTGGATGGATCATTGACACTAGTATACTCGTAGCTCCAGTGGCATCGCTGCTGCAAGGGTTGGATTTGTCGCTTCATAAAACTGAAGGCTACTCCAACTCCAGTGAACTCTTCTTCCTTTAGCTTGGCTTAGTCAAGGAGATCAGATAGTTGGAGACAATCCCCATGTGTTGACTCATCAAGCTACCGGTTTTTCCAGGAGGGGCGATGTCCTATTAGCTTGGGTAGTTTTGGATCATGGTTGCCAAGGTAGCACCACTTCTCTTTCCACCCGGCATTGGAATCTATCACCTCATAAGCTAGATATTGGCTGCTGAGTTTCTCCCGCATCTGGATACCAGCGCCTCCGACTACTTGAGTGTGATCCCTCATCGGTTGCGGCTTTAGATGGAAAATTTTTCGGAATAACTGGAAATGGGGTTTGATTCCAAGAAAAACTTCGCAGAAATGAACAAATATGGCAGTACGGAGAATTCTGTTGGGATTTAGATGAATCAACTCCAACTTATAGTAATCCAGAAGATCCTAGAAAAAGGAAGAAGCTGGCAATGCAAAGCTGCGCTCAATAAAGTGAGCGAAAATTACCGTTTTATCGGTGTGTTCCTCCGATGGCCACGGATTACCGTAGGCGGATCTCCAACTGATGAAATCTTGATCTTGGAGCAGCTTGGCGGCCACAAGCGCCTTGATCTCCTCCTCTCTCAAGGATGACCGCTTCCAAGCGCAAGCGGGAGTTGGCGGCGCGGTCTGATCGGTTTTCCCGTACTTGGGCGTCGGCAATTGTAGATCTTTTCCCTTGCTAGATCCTTTCTTTTTATTTTCCACCTTGGCAGGCTTGACAGCACCAGCCTTCCTCCCCATCCTTGATGTCATGAGTTTTTTATGTCGCATATGCTCGGGGGCTAAGTGGTGGGAGGCGGCGACGCTAGTGCTCAGAGATTGGGCAGCGGTAGCACTAGGGCTACAGTGTAAAGATTGGAAAGGCAACTTCTGTAACACCCAATGTTACTAAAGTCCTAAAAAGGTCATTAAGAGGTTGATGATGAAATTTGGGTTAAAAAGAAGTATTATGAGCCAAGTTCAAATTTGAGTTAAATTTGACCAAAATTCAAATTAAATATTCAAATTTGAAAAAAAATTGATAAAAATATGGAATCAAGAGTTGAAGGTGTTTAGAAGTCAAAGGAATTAAGTTTGGGATCAAAAAGTCATAAGCATCCCAAATGCATAGTCAAAGTTGTTGACTTGGGATAGTATTTACCATCTGAAAATTTCGAAGTCTGAAACAGTGGCAATTAGCCAACTTTGAAATTGCTTTATGAAGAGTTTTTTATCTAAGCTCTAGAATGTTTTGGATCGCAATTAGACTTGGACCATCAGTGTGTAATTTGGGTGAGTTTTTGGACAGAGAATTCAAAGTATTCAAATTTTAAATGAGGCTCAAAATTTGAAAGATCACACTGTGGGTATTTGTTGACAGACTGAATGGCAGTTGCCATTGCACTCTGAAAACAGAAATAAGTAGCCAACTTTAGCTCAAAGTTTGAAAACATTTCTAAAAAAGTGTTGGCCAATAACCTGCAAAATGGGTTGTAGAATCTATGGTTAACCAATATAAGCAGCTCTTACACAAGAAAAAGAAGGTTTAAATATTTAGATGTGAGCTCAAAGTTTGAATCTTGTACTGATGATTGTAACTGAAGAACAGGTTCAGAGGTTCAGTCAGAGCCCTCGTTTTGCACTAAAGTTCAGAAATTTTTATCTCCAAATCCTTTGATTGTTGCAACAAAAGTTCTATCTATAACTTGTATCTGTTTACACCAGTTCCAAATTTGTTTATAGGCTGATGGCGAGTTAAAGCTTGGTTTGGATGAATTTCGTTGAAGAAGGGGCTGGTTTTCTGTGCATTGTGGTGCTCTGCCGCCCAGCAACCAGCAGCTCGTCTGCCCGCTTGCCGTCGAGCGCCACCGCCATCTCAGTTCGTGCGCCACGCAGCTGCTGCCTCTGCTACCGGAGCCTCCCTACGTGTCGTGCACACGCCACCATAGCCTCTGATGCCCTCCACCGCCTTCTCCAATCTTTAAATGGCGAGCCATGGCTGCCGTCTCTTTCTTTTTCCCCGTTCAAGAATAGAGCTGTGTCTCGAACTCGATTTCTCACAGCTCCATCCACTGCCAGCCGATTCCTTCGCACCACAGCCCCAAATCCACTCCGCAGTCCACCGAGACCTCCAACACCGGCAAGGCCGTCCTGGACGACATCCTCGTCGTGTCAGTCCGCCGTCCTGGACGCCATCCTCGTCGTGTCAGTCCACCGCCCTCTTCTCTTTTCCCTATCCGCTTGAGCAGCGCCGTCTCGCGCTCGATTCCGGGAGCTATGCTGCCTCCCGCTCCGATTCCTTGCGTTCACAGCACCACCACCACCACCACCTAATCTTCGCTCCTTGCCCCTCAATTCTGCAGCTCCACGCCAGCCAAGAAGATCCCGCCGTTCTTCCCGTCCGCCGGCCGCCGTGAACCACCCCACGGTGAGCACCTGTGTGCCGTCATTCTACGTCTGAGAACTTGGTTCTCGGCGCGTGAGTAGGTCCTGTAGAATCTGGCGAGCGAGTCTTTGACCGGAGAGTCGCCGCCGTCGCCGCCCGCGCCGGCCAAGCCCGGTCGTGTTCGCCGCCACCGCCGCAAGCCCCTGCTCAGCCCGCCACCTTGAACCACGACACCACCCGTGGATGCGCAGTGACCTAGGGAATCTATCGAGATATCCCTCATCGCCGACGAGTCCACCGGCGGCGAGCTAGCGCCGTTACCCTCCGTGGGTACCCGCGGTCAAGGCGGGCAGCCGTGCCTTGACTCAGGGGACCGCACGTCAGAGACCATGTCTAGCTAGGGTGCGGGTAAGAAAGGGTTTTCCAGGGGGGTTTCGGGTGAAATTGGTTTAGGTTTTTAGAAAATTAGATTTAAACTCTGTTTTCATGTTTAATTCACTAGAATTTATATAAATATTCAAAAATAGTGAAATCAATTTTTTTAGGTTTTTTTATTTTCCTTTATGCATTAAAATTCTTAAACCCTTGGAAAAAGTAATAAAAATTAGGTGTTTATTTAGTGCCTTATGATTAAGGTATTAAATAAATACTTAACATTTATAAAATTTTAAAAATTTTGAATAATATTTTATTATTCACAAATTCTTATTAATCCATAGGAATTAGGTTTTAAGATTAGAAATGATTTATAATGCTTTTCTAAATAAGATAAAAGGCTAACTAAGTTAGGTTAGTTAAGAAAATATTTTGTGGGTTAATATTTTATAGGTGGATTAGTGTTGGCTTGCAACTTTATCATGAATATAAATTGTATAGTCCATGTTTCACAGTGTTCTCCTGATGTGGATTTTGTGGAATTATCAGAAAATCATCAGGAGTTTGAGAAGGTCAGAAGTTTGAGAAGGGTGTTGAAGTTACTCCTTTTATTGAAGGGCTTTTCGAAGAAACTAACATTTTTGACCCCAAGCAAATCTCGGAGCATCTACACCTATTATTTTTAGAGATTTATATTCACTTATCTAAATTATTGGTTATTTCCCTATTTGTGCATTAAGTCTACGAGTTGATTGAAACCTTACTCTTATGCATAATCCAACCTTATTTATAGGACATCTTTGCCACATGTTCAAAATAATTAGTAAATGTTCCATGCTTAGCAAAGCATAGTCATGCCATCCCAATCCTTTCTAAGTACATCTAGTGCTCAGCAACCTAAGGTAATTTGTTCATACATGTTTATATCAAGGAAATGGCCTATTTTGAAATTTGTTCATACATGTTTATATCAAGGAAATGGCCTATTTTGAAAGTAGTGGACAGAAGCTTGGATGGAATCAAGAAACAAGTCTTGAGTTCCGTAGTTCCGTCTACTCGGTTAAATTGGTTAAGGCCCGTTTGTTGTTTTAACGTTGATCAAGTAATATTACCTGGTTACTTACTGTCCTTGGGGACCAGCAAGCTCGGTAGGTTAATTGGCTCTTTGATTGGAAATGTTCTTACCCATGCTTGGCGTGCGGAAGAAAGGCAGGGGCGTAGCCTGAAACTCATATGGAGGTCAGGCCAGACATGGAGTCCCTTGTGGGAGTGCGTCCTTGGGTTCGGGTAATTATGTTTTTGATCTTTGGGTATGGCTAATCGAAAGGTCGTTATGCACAACTCACGCAGTTGTGCATGGCTGGTGATCACTGGTGATCACTGGGTTCGGGTAATTATGTTTTCGATCTTTGGGTACAGCTAATCGAAAGGTTGTTATGTGCAACTCACGCAGTTGTGCATGGCTGGTGATCAGGTATCTCCTGCAAGATGTACTAGTCCGGATCACCGTAATTCTCAGTTACGAATGAACTTGGTCATCCCTTAAGCATCATAGAGTAAACAAGTTTAATATGATGTTTTCCTTGACTTAATATTGTTGGATGATGTTTAGTTCCACTTGATTGATCAAAATATTTTATTCACCAAGCATGATTAGTTAAGAACTAATTTTGGTTAAAATAATAAAACTAAGGTTCCACAAGTACTAAGCTTTTCACAAAATGTTGAGTCAGCCAGTACACTAAAAGGCTATCGTACTCCTTGGAACTTTATTTTAGTTTATCTATATTGATTAGACGGGTCAGCGTACCTTCATACTCAGGGGATCCCTGTTCTTGTTTTCAGACGTGCAGCAACAGTCTACTGAAGAGGAAGGCTCGAAGAACTAGGGTATTTTACGGGTCTCGTGATACCCTAGTGTTGAACCTAGTTGTTTAATTACTTACTTCCCAGACCTGTTGGTTTGAAACTCCTAGAATGGTTTAACTTGCACTCTAAGTTAGTTTCAACCTATGGTTTGTAATAATTCATACCTTCAATATTTATGTAAAAATGTAATATTTGTTGATGCTTTCCCTTCATGGAAGCGATCCTAATGTATGGCTAAGATTCAAGTCGTGAATGATTCGAGGCGTCCTAGGGACACTCGACGGACTATCAGATTTAAACTAAGTGCGTTTTGAATAATTGTTGTTCCAATAGCGATTAGGTGTGCTTAAGCCAGTTTAAGTCGGACGGTTCGCCACAACTGCCAAAGGTGAAATAGAAGGGATAACTTCCTCCGTTATTTATCACCGTGGCGTAGTAACAACGGCACAAATAAAGGGATTTTGGTTTAAAGGAGACCCGAGATTTTGGGATACCTGATTGCCAGTTACCTCTTTTTTCAGAAGAGATAAGATTTCCTTTCAAAGATGGTCACGTTGAGCAGAGGCTAACCCTTTTACCCACCAAACTAGTCGGTAAAAGGCCCGGGGGTTGTGTGCCACGTGTCCATCGTCAAAAAAGTTTTCTCTGGGTTTTTAGGGAAAGTGATGCAAATTACAGATTGACCCTCAGCCTGATTCTTCGATTCAACCTAAGGCTCGGGGGCTACTCCATATGGAGTGCAACTTTCATCACACTTCCATATAAAAATTCAAGACTGAACGATATGAGACTGAGTTAAATGAGGCTTGAGTACATTCCAGTCGCATGGCAGTTTTTGGGTACCTTTGAAGATTCAACCAGACGAAGAACTCGACCAAAACTAGTAGGTGAAGTCTATAAAAGTACTTAGAACTGCTGTATTTGACTAAAAAGTACTTGGGAACTTGTCGTACATATATCTATAGGCCCACCAGAAGGTTTGGACGGTCCTAAATATGGGACTGGACACCGAGACGTATCTGATATAGAGACTATGGCGCAGGACAGCGTGATCTACATAGGAAGATAGGAACCAGTCGAGAATTAAGAAAGTACTCGTAATAATAAGAGTATAACTTATCTAGTCGTATTTGAATATTCTTGTAACCAACCGACCTGTAACCCTGCCCGGCAATATAAGGCGAGGCAGGGACCCCTCCAAAGCAATTCAATCCAACCAACACATAGGGCGTAGGGTATTACGCTATTCAGCAGCCCGAACCTGTCTAAATCGTGTGTCTGCGTTTACCTTCGAGTTACCGATCTCGACGAGCCCCACCAACTAAAATACTATCTCGGTCACCCTTTGGTAGGTTGCCATATCTAAACAACAGCAACATGTGTCGCTAGTCTCTACTCATCCTCGTGCACTGTGTGTTAGTTTAGGTAATTAATGTTGCATGCGGTTACTTAAAGAAAACAAACTTCACAAATGTCACAGGCATTTATGGGTTTTCAAAGGAGGCATTGATTTGTTAAGATGAACCCTACGTAGGGTATAGCCGTAAAGGGTTACATCTACATGAGATGGTGTTATTTACGTTGCGGAATCTTATCTTTTTTGGTTTTGCGGAAATGCATTTGCAGGTTTTGGATTCTTGTACCGGATCTTTGTGGTTTGCTTTGCTGTTGTTGTCTTTTGATTTTTATTATTGTTGTTGGAGTTATTTGTTTCCAATCAATTCCATGGCTATTGAGGTTAAGATGCGCCCGTCCTGATCCCGCACGGTTGCAAGCTCTACGAGCTCTCCTGCAGGCTGCAGCCCCTCCGCGTGATCAGATCGAAAATGCCTTCTTCATGTTCCCTGAGCGAACAAGATGAATCCTGCTCTAGTTTTTTTTTTGGGGGGGTTAACACAGCGATAAATGGGCCGGTGCCGGAGACCAGTTGCAACGGGGGTCGCGGAGGTGCAGTGCTATGGGACTCCTGGATAATCCAAGATTTTAGTCCAAACGCTATCCAATATATCCATGTTATATTTGGATCCCGAGTCCATGTATATCCAAGTCCAAGGAGGTCCAATCCAAATGAGTTGGTGAGGCAAAGTCCAATTGGACCTTGGACTACGCAAATTCCAGCCCCATCTTTTAAGTACAGCAATAGTATCTGTTCATACGATCAAGGGTTTTTATCTTAATGAGATTTCACAAATTTCATTCATTCCGGTGGAACCAAATCAAATTTTCATGGTCAGGTAACTGAATGATCGTTTGATTAAGGGCCGCCTAAACTACCGAATGAAGCACACAAACTTGCACAAGCATTGTAAACATGTAGCACGCCTAATTGTCGTTTCCTAAATCCTAAGCAGTTCCCTGCAAAAAAAAAAAACAAAAAAAAAAATATCCTAAGCAGTTGACTCCTGATAGCTATGCTCCGGCAGTCTGGCTCATGCATTCTGTTTGACTTTTAACCATTCTCCTTTCCAAACAGGAGGTGCTCAATTATGCAAGGCTTAAAAAACAAATGATCATCAGCAACTAGATCGCAAAAGCGACAGGCTGCAGCTCCACGACAAGCTCATCCCGTCCGAGCACGACGACGTTCCCCGCGGCGTCGGCGTCGACGATCACCGAGTCTCCTTTCATGATCTCGCCGTCGAGCATCTTGTCGGCCAGGGTGTCCTCGAGCAGCCTCACGACGGCCCTCCTCAGCGGCCTCGCCCCGTAGCTCGGGTCGAAGCCTTCTGCAACCACGAGGTCCACGAACCTCTCCGTCACCAGCAGCTCGACTCCCACCTCCCTGATCCGGGCGGCGACGTCCTTCACCATGATGCCGGCGATCTCCTTCACCTCCACCTTGGTCAGCGGCCTGAACACGATCGTATCGTCCAGCCGGTTCAGAAACTCGGGCCGGAAGTAGCGCTTCATCTCCTCTTCCACCAGATCCTTGCTCCCGTCGCCGCCATGGCCGTCGCCATTCGCAGCGACGATGGCGGCGCCGCCGATGTTGGACGTCATGATGATGAGCGTGTTCGTGAAGTCCACCGTCCTGCCCATGCCGTCCGTCAGCCGGCCGTCGTCGAGGATCTGCAGCATGATGTTCATCACGTCGCGGTGGGCCTTCTCGACCTCGTCGAAGAGGACCAGCGAGTACGGCCGCCGGCGCACGGCCTCCGTCAGCTGGCCGCCGTCACCGTGCCCGAGGTAGCCCGGCGGCGAGCCGATCAGCTTCGACACCGCGTGCCTCTCCATGAGCTCGCTCATGTCCAGCCGGACCATGGCCTCCTCCGAGCCGTAGTAGTAGGCGGCGAGGGTCTTGGCGAGCTCCGACTTGCCGACGCCAGTCGGGCCGGCGAAGACGAAGCTCGCGATCGGCCGGCGCGGGTCGTTGAGCCCCACACGGGCGCGCCGGATGGCGCGGCTTATCGCCGTGACGGCCTCGTCCTGGCCGACGATGTGCCGGTGCAGGGCCTCCTCCATCTTGAGCAGCTTGTTGGTTTCGTCAGTGGAGACTTCGCGGACAGGCACGCCGGTCCAGAGGGACACTATGTGGCGAATGTCTTCTTTGGTGACCACCGGCACTGCTGACATGCCAGGATTCACCTCATCGTTGGTCATCTCTTTGCTCTTGCCGCTCAGAGCTATGATCTGGGAATTTAGCTCCAGTTCACGATCGCGAAGCTCCTTCGCCTGATTGCATATCATTCAGATCGTCATATCAGTCACATGTTTCAGCAATTGGAGAAGACGAGACGACCCAGAGAAATGCAATCGTCTGTTCATGAAGCAACAAAATCCATGTGTATCATTATTACCCTTTTAAAGTTCTGGCTGTGAATGGCATCGTTCTTCTCCTCCATGATTTTCTGGAGCTCTGTTTCAAGATCTTTAACTTCCTTGGATAGCTTCCGCTGTGGATCAGTTCAGATTGATATTTTTTCGTAAAAATGCATGCGAGAGTTAGAGATAACAAAAGAATGATGGTACATTTGTGACCGTTTGTACCTGGGCATGTCGTAGACGGACAAGGGATCCTGCCTCGTCAATCAAGTCAATGGCCTTGTCCGGAAGAAAACGATCACTGCAAACAGAAGATGCTGTCAAAATTATGAACGTTCACTCTCGAAGCCATAGCTCCTTTCTTAGAATATGGAACAACATTCACTGATACCATAGCTCCTTTCTTAGAGTAACAGACCTGATGTACTTGTGCGAGAGCTCAGCAGCTGTAGTCAGTGCTTCATCGGCGTATTGGACTTTATGATGGGTTTCATATCGCTCTCGAAGCCCTTCTAGAATTTCTCTGGCTTCATCGACTGTTGGCTCAGGAACTTTCACCTGTCGAAAACGCCTTTCCAGCGCTGGGTCCTTCTCAATATGTTTCATGTATTCATCAGTCGTAGTGGCTCCAATACACTGACAACCATCAACGTCAGTGAGAACCTTAGTTAAACAAATTGAACAGAAAATATTCCCACATGTCAGGTCAAACGTGATATGCTGACCTGTAATTCGCCTCTAGCTAGTGCTGGCTTCAAAATGTTAGCAGCATCAATAGCGCCTTCCGCCGCTGCTCCTGCTCCTACTAGGGTGTGAACTTCATCAAGGAATAGTATTATATCACCACACTTCTTGATTTCTTCAAGAAGATTCTTTAGTCTTTCTTCAAACTCTCCACGGTATTTTGTACCAGCAAGAAAACGTCCCATGTCAACGGAGATAACCTACCATTGATGAAGTTTTGGAAACCAGAATTAATTACTGACCAGTGACCACCCCATCTCATGTTTTGCAGGACAGGTCAAATAAAGCAAAAGAAAATCATCACATTGGCCCCATATCAGAATTTAATTTATTTTCGGTAATTTTGCATATTAATGAACTAATTTATTCATCTGGATGTATGTCTTCAAAGAAATTCATCCAAGGATAGTAGCTTACAAATTCATAGTGATTAAAGCCTATTAAATGGAAAAATTCATAGGCTTAGAAGTGCAAACTGGGCAAAACAAACACGAAAGGAAAAACAGCACTGCAGCATCTTATAAATCTAACCAACATAAATAGGTACTCCTTTCCATACATCTAACTTGTATGTAAAACAGTTTGTTGTTTGAAATAACAATCAAATAGAATCAAGACAAAACAAATCACAATAGAGGCCCTAAATAACAAGGAGTATTGACCTTTTTCCCTTGCATCGTTTCAGGAACATCCCCCCTGGCAATGAGCTGGGCAAGCCCTTCCACTGCTGCTGTTTTTCCTACTCCTGGCTCTCCAATCAGACAGGGATTGTTCTTCCCCTTTCTGCTTAAAATTTGTACAACTTGATCGATCTGTTTTTGTCTTCCGACAACAGGATCCAACTTTCCCTAGAGTAAATAACATGATCAAATTATAATTAATGTCCCAGAACATTATGGATTGTGTTGCATTCTAATAAGTCCAGAAAAGTACCTCCTTTGCTAAATTTGTTAGATTAGTTCCATACTCATCAAGTGTGGGTGTGGACTTCTTGCCTTTTGTTTTAGCAGAAGTTTCACTGCTTTGAGTTTTCAAAGAAGTCTCGCTTCTTCCTCTCCCAACTCTACCATCGATGATTTGGAAAGCCTGAGATGCAAGACAAGTTTATGATTATCAATTGACTAAGAATAAAAATGTTATCAAGAGTGATATAGGTAAAGAGGCAAAATACTTTATTTGAATATAATTTACCGCATTGAGTATGAGGTCCAAGAGAAAAATGCAAATGCACTGTGAAATGTGGCTCCATAGCATTTGGTTGCTTCCAATCTTGAGAACTAGGTGCTGCGTTTCCTCTCGTGCAAGTGCAACAATGTTCATAATCTCCCCAGTGAAACTATTGAGCGTCACCCTGGTGACAAGAGAAGCATTCTTTTGTCCTCTTGATGATCTGCTGGGAAGTATAGATTTGGAACCAGGTAAGGGTGCAGGCGCAGGACTATGCACTGCGCGTAGACTAGCAAATGCTGGTGTCTTGGCTTGATGGTTTTGAACCATCGATACTACTGAGGGAGGCCTCCTAGTGCCCTGACATTTCCAATTGGTTGTGCTACCTCCAGATGGCGATCTAAGAGAAAGTGGTCTAGATATGCTTCTTGCCATGATTGCAAATGCAGTCCCATAGCCTGCATATGATAGACAATCAGGTTAAGAGAAAACACATTCTAGATGCTTCCTCTGGTGAGAAAAATGAATTAAAATTTCTGGTACCTACTTCAGTTATATTTGAGTTCATGTATTATTTGGAACACGAGAATTTCACAAGAACTAGGAGTCATGCACATACTCTACAGCTTTTTAGTTTAATTGATTATGACCAACTCTGCAGAACAATAATTAGTTTTAACTATTAAGCAACAAAATCCAATGCTACAATGCATGGTTCTACATTACTAAGATAGATGAACCTACACACTTCAAGAGTTCACCAAAAATTGTATATGCACATAAAAAAACAGAGAGAGAGAGAGAGATCATGCCTCATCTCTTTTTTTTTTGTCCAGTACACATAAATATACTATTACCTAATTTTTTGTCAGGTGTGCAGCATTTGGCACGATATGCCTGTATAAATTTTAGGAGAATATTTTTGAAGTGTAGAAGTTCATCAACCTATAGTGGGTGCAGATGAATTTTAAGTATTTATTTGACTTCCCTAGATATGAATGACAGGAAAGAAGGATCCCTGAAACCCAACTGAACCTCACGCAAACGCATGTAGGCATGGACACAATACACAAGAAATAACCCCCATACAGACTGCATGAATCAGAGTGCAAAAAATCCTAGATTTCACAAATAAGCACGTGTGTTTCGACGCACCTGCAATCCTTGCAGCCTGTGCCACGCTTATGGTAGGGCGGACGGGGACATTGATAGGAGGTCGAGTAGGGGCCCAGCAGAGTGAGGCCATGACATCAAACTAATGCGTTGCCTGTGAGAGGGTCGATGATTAGAGTAACAAAACAAAGCATTCTACATGTTAATTTCCCAATATGAAAAATGGATTGGATCTGTGACACATATCTATGTCGCAGAACGTAGAAGTTACCATGATCATGCTTCGGTTTGAGGCTTTGAGTTCAATTCATAGCCAAATGTATGTACATTTGAAATAATTTCACAAGTATTCTACGGGAATCATGCCTTCGTCAGTAACATCCACTATAGTTTAAAACAAAGTATCGCCCAGTTTATGGCATGCTACAACAAATCAAACTGCGCGCGGCTTTTACCACGATCATCACTGGCTAGATTTCTCCTCGTCCATGATTTTACTTTACCACGATTATTCATGGTACAAGTACAACAAATCCCGAAAATTCGGCTGGGTGAGTTAACCATGGGCTAGGCTTCCGACGGTTCAGCTAAGCAACAGATGCCCTGAGTCCACGACTCCACGGACGATCAATGACTACGAAGCAAGCACTGAAGCTACAAAACCCCCAAACAAGCAAGCGCTCAGCCGCGAGGAGGCAAGGATTGGTTGGTACCTGCTGTGACGCGGCGGCGGCGGCGGCACGGCGGACTCCTCGACGAAGGCCTGGCCGCTGCGGCGACGAGATTTCTCGCCGGTCCCACCCCGCAATGGCTGGCAACGAAGCGGGTGGCAGGATCAAGGTGGGGTTGCCGGAGGGTGAGCCGCTGAGGCCGAGGCGACGGCTACGGGCGGCGGCGGAGGAGGAAACTGGGGCGCGAGGATCGGAAGGAAACCTCATCCCGCGCGAAGCAACCGGGGGTACTAAAGTAAATTTGGAGATCGCCGTGGAATCGTGTCGGTTGAGGAGTCCGTTTCCACTTTCGACTTCCAGCCCCCCTCGTGTCGGTTGAGGAGAGTCCGTTCCACTTTCCAGTTCCAAACCCCCTCGTGTCGGTTGAGGAGAGTCCGTTTCCACTTTTCAGTTCCAAGTCCCCGGTGCGGGTTGTGTTGTGCACTTACGCTGTTCCAAATATTACCTCTTGCAACACCTGTTGGATCCAAATTTTACAGGCCACATTTTTTCAAATTGGTGTAAATTTTCATAAAAATTTTGCTCAACACTAATTTTTGCATGAACATGCACCCTTCTATCATCTATCCATTCATATTTTGTGTTGAATTTTTCGTGAACTTTTGTGATACGGGAAAACCTGAACTGTTCTCAAACATTATAGGCCAATGGACACGGTAACAGCTGCGCCCCCGAGAATCTCATCATTTCAGGTGATTGAACGGCAAGAAAGCGTGTGAATTTCAGAAACCATCCATGACCTGGTCTTTTGATCACGCATGGATTCAAAATTCCATGAGACAAAGATAACCAACACTGCTCGGTGCCCACCAATCCACACGAAGAGCATGTTCCGACGCATTTTTCTATTTTCCAGCAAGGTTGCTACAAAATCCTACACAAGCCCACTGCCAGCAGGCCTCTTCAGCCCACTACACACATGTAAAAGAGCTCATATATTACACAGAATGCACACGGCACAACAATCCTACAAACATCACATTACCAAAAGCCAACTGTCTGTTATGCTTACTGAGAGGGTAAGCTGAAATTAGTCTCTTTTTTTCCCACAACACTACATTGACCAGCTTGTGGCGCTGCATCCTAGCTACTGGGTGCTATTTCTGACATGAACAAGGTTCCTCAGCTCTTCAAATGCATCCATGGTCTCTGGGTCGAAACCACCAGCAAACTGCAAAAATGAGCGATAGTTTAGATATAAATGACAGAGAGCTTGCAGATTTGACAAAACAACAGCTTCTTGCAGACGAGCGCCATATGAAAATGATTCTGTTGAATAACTTAGTGGTTGGAAATAAAGATATGAGAAATGCATCTGTATGTGGTAATGATGTTAGCAAAGAGTGATTGCTAGTCTGATCAATAACTACATGCATGGGAGTTTCCCTTTTGCTACAATGTGTTACCTGATGCATCCTGAAAGCAAATCTGACAGCCTGAAGCAGCATATACTCCAGGGCTGGATCCTTGTTCAGAGGTCCCATGTACTGAAGCTCCATAGCGACCCTTTTCATGTACATCTTCGCTAATTTCACAGAAGCAAACTTTATCTGCAGCCACCAAGCAGAAAACATAAGGGAATACTCCAGCAATATAAATAGATAGAACAGCAGGTCTTTCACAAGCTGGTGTTGCGTTATAGGCTTTCATGAATAATGGCAGGAATATAATCTGCAATTGCTGACAAGGGATCAAAGACTCCTGAGAGACTGATAGCATTCCTTAAGCAACAGTGCTCAAAAGCAATAGTTTCAGCATTCTCAAGGAAACTAGAGAAAATCACAGTAGATTTCTCCATTTAGGATTATGAGGCTCTTCAAGTAAAAAGGAAAAATAAGAGGTATTTACAATGTCTCTGTCACCATTGAACTTTTAGTAGCCATCATGCAAAGCATGCCTAAAAGTAATGGACAGCAAGCTATCATTCATTCCAGTGAAGTAGTGTAATTCTGACAAGGCCATTTGCAGTTTTATTAGCTGATGAAAGAGTACACTTAGAATTTAAACCTGCAGGGGGCAGTCCAACTTAGAACATTTACCTTGCTAATAAGATTGTTATCAAGCATCCAGTCAGTAGGAATATTGAACTCCTTGCACTGCCTCATCATAGCATCTCTTGTCCTCAGAAGGTTGTAGACGCCTCGCTCAGTCCTGAATTAAGAATGCCAATCAAATTATCAGTACCTTGTTTCGTTACCTGAAATAATTATCAAATAGACGCATGTTCATTGTATATTTAAGTAAACTAGGTCATACTTTTCAGATACTGTAACCATTTTCTTCAGTGCAATGTCACAGGGTAGGCGTGGATCATCTTTGTAGTTTGAAACTTCTGATTCCAATTTTTTCAGGTCCTGGTACCCGAAAGCTGCCTCTCGTAGAGTGTCTGCCTTCCTCTCAGGCCAATCAAAATGCTTTAACACTGCTCTCTCATCCACCTTCATGTGAGGAAATTAAAAAAAGGAATAATTTAAGTGACTGCTGCAATTGAAAATGATTACTCAGAAATCAATCATATCGGAATATACATACTAGGAAGCCAAGTTCATCATCTAGCCACTTCACAAATGCAACCACATCTTCGATATCTTTGTAGGCTGCATTAGTCACCTCCTTAATCAATGATTTCACAAATTCACCTTGAGTCTCAACATCCGCCTTGATCTGAAAAAGGAATAAAGTACACAGTTAGTGCCAGAACCAACAAATTAATACTATTTGTATTGTCACCGTATTTCGATAAGCAAGACTGAGTGCACTACTTACTGCCTGCAAATGGGAAGAGCGGTTCTCAATTTCACCAATCATGCTACTCCGCACATTAGCAGAGTTAGCAGCTTCACAGACTCCACCACTGGAAGTATCCTTTTTTGAGTCCCTTCTCATAAGTGAATGGTAGAGCTCTGCGACCTGTGGTGCCCTCTTCATTACACCAGTACTTTTTGAGGAAAACTTTGGCGGAGGCGGAGGAGGTGGTGGCCGTGGCGGATTTGCAGTCGATCCGTTTGATGGACCAGAGTTTGACACAGAAACAGAAGGTCTTGGTGGAGGGTTAGGGATGCGCAACACACGCTTTTCAACATCCAGACACTGAGACTTACATACTTCTGACTTGCCAAGAACAAATCTTGAACTTTCAGATCGACCAAAATCATACTTGTCCACGAGAAGATCATGCTTCTCCCTGATTGTCGGATCCTTATCACAGGAGAATGACTCATCTGTTGCATCTGGAAGGCTGATAAAGGTATCAGATTGCCTTCTCTTCACGATGTTGAAGTCTTGCGCACATCCCTTTGGCCCACCAAGTGAGTGCCTACGTGTCGGACTTCGTGCTTCTGCTGCTTCTACCCAGGCCCTATCAAGAAGTGCTTCCTTTTTAGATGCTTGACAACTCTTATCATTCTGAGACCACTGTTTGATGCGTTCTGCAATGCTGAATTTTATATCGGAATTGTCCTCAGCATTTCTTGCATCACCTTCAATGCTACCAAACTCATTAAAAACCATGCCACCATTATAATCTATATCAGTCATTGCTCTAGCTGCTTGATCCGAGTTACAGAGCTCATGGCGTAGGCATGAATTGATCCACCGAAGATAAGCAAGTTCCTCAACCTCGGTTAGCCGACTCATTTGCAATCCCTCAACTTGCTTGCTCAGATTTGCATTTGTGTGCCTCAGCAACGATGCCTCAGCTTGAACCTTGGCAACAATATCACTCTGTGACAGTATTCAACGCATAGCAAAAAAAAGGATTAGTTGAAATACCTTCATACAAAGTACAAAAAGAAATAATCAAGTTCAAACAATGGTACCTCTGCATTCTTCTCAAGGCCAGTCAATTTGGACTCAGCTGAAGAGAGCTTAATTGCTAGGTTTCGTTTCTGAAACTGAAGCTCTTTGTTTAACCGGCGTAGTTCAACAACTTCAAATTCCAAGTTTCCTGAAGAAGATGTATTGTCCCCATCTAGAATAGGTACCCGATTGCCATGCCCATCTAATCTTACATTTTCCTCACGTTGTTCTACCATAGAAGATAGAGCTGATAATTGTTCAGACAGACTTGTTTTCTCAGCTTCTAATGAAGTATTAAGTCGTGAAAGCCTGTCAATTTCACCTTTCCTAGCATCAAGCTCCTTCTCAAGTTCTGAAACTCTTGGGTTTTCTCTGCATTGCCGCAACTCTGCCTGTAATGCTAGCTCCCTTTCTTTCGACTCACGCAGTTGTTCCCTGAGATGATCCAACTCAAGGAAAAGATCATGAGATGCGGGGGACCTAATATTGTGGCAATCAAAGACATGGGGATGGACTTGAGCACCAGCTGGTGAGCAAGGGAAGTCTCCAATAAGAGATCTTTTAACCCTAGAGTGATATGGAATCTGTTGGTTGGTCTGATTGACATTTTCAACAGTCGCAAGAGGTGGTTTCTTGCTTGCAATGGCAGCTGTCTTCTTGGTTTTCTTGTCTGTTGTAAACCCTTTGACAATTTGGGAACCCCATGAGGATCCAAACTTGGGCTTCAGAGAACTTGGATTGCTTTTGGAGTCAACCCTCGATCTGCATGGCTTTGTTTGGTTGTCAAACATGATATCTTCTTTCATCTTTTCCCAAGATTACCACATTCAGAGCAGTAACCATGCAATTGTGACTGAACCTGATCAGTACAATGCTCCAGTAGCAAAACCTGCGAATAAATGAGGAAAGCCATTACTACCATATTGGTAGCAGCCAATTTCGCCATGAAAAGAGAAGGATAAATAATAGCGTAAAATGGTTTTGCAAAAGAGCTATAGGATTAAGTTTCCATTTCTAAACTCTCCGCATATAACCCCAACTTGTATGTAATTAACTCATCAATCTCAATTTATTACCAAATGAGTTGTTATCACACCTATGCATGGAGCAATTAACGCAGTAATGAACCAGTTAGCCTCGAAAAGCCCTCCCTTTCCTACTTACTCCTACGAAGCCCTTACACGGAGCATTAAGAGAGTAGCATTCATAGTGATGAAATCAACTCTATCAATCCCTATACACAACAATTGGGAATCAAAAGGAGAAATACAAAGGTCTGAACAATCATGTTTAGTACTACCAGGGTTGCTGTTCTCCACAAGGTTTGAGTAATCAAATTAACCCTGGATTCCTAATCCGTCCAAATCGTATAGCATTTGTTGGGGGAAGATTAGAAAACCAGCTCCAGGAATTGTGTTCTACCAGACTACAAAGGAGATGTACACAGTAACAACCTCATTTCCATAACATCCTGAGTATTAGGCTTACTGAAACATGGAAAGATAAGCGGAGACCCCTCCAAATCCGAAAACTTTTAAGCAACAGGCATCCTAGATTCCCAACCAAAAAAATGCCAACTTATTTAACAAACATGAACACGGTGCCATCAAAGCACAACCTTTCGCCATCTTAGAACAAAAGGAAACCGAGAGCATTGCACATGCCACTTGGTTGAGCAGCTCATACCTCTTATCCTGATGCCGCAGACCCGCTCAAAATCATAAGTGTCCGCTGAGGGACCTCACCTCAGCTAAAACCATGAGCAAGAGAAAGACGAATCTGAGCTGAGGCACACTCCGTTCAGAAAACCCCTAATCTTTCCCCCGCACTACCAGCTCAAAATCACCAGGATTCAGTACGACGAGATGGGCGGAAAACACAGCTCAAATCGATCTTGAAATCCCCCACCTAGCCTGCGCACCAACAAACCCCAAGCAGCTGAAAGCCGCGGCCTTCCGGTTCCAATCCCCTACCGAGAACCCCCGAATCAGCTAGGACGAAACCCGCAGCCGGGACCGCGGTGGCCGCCGGCGATTAGAATATCAAGCAGCTAGCAAACTAGCACCAGCGGCGCTCCGGTCAATAAATAAACAACGAAATCGAGCAGCGAAGACTAGAGGATGGATGGATGCAGACAAGGGGGGTGGTGCTTACTGCTAGCTTCGGATGCTTTGCCTCTCGCCGCCCGAAGCGGAAGAATCGCCTCCGCCCCCCACGCGCGGATTTTTCAATGGATTCCTCCCCCAACTTCGAGACGCCACGCGGCCGCCTCGAGGTCTCGGCCTCGGTCTCTCCCTCTCTCTCCTCTCCCGTAGCGAAGAGAGAGAAGGGGATGCAAGAGGAGGAGGAAGACGGCCGGGGTTTGAATTTTGAAACCGGACGGGGAAAAAAGGTGGGTAGCCGTAGCGGTAGCTGCTGCAGGCTTGCAGCAGCAGCACGCTAGCGGGGGGCAGAGGGCCAGGGCAGGCAGAGCAGGGAGGGGATGCTGACAGGTGGGGCCCGGGGTGTCGGGGCGGTCGGCTTCGTCTTTTCGCCTGATTTTTCGCTGCCTGTGCCCGTGCGCCGGGTACCGTGTGTGCTTGTAGGGGTGGGCCCGCGTGGCAGGACGCTCCCCGAGCTGACTTTGTCAACGGGTTTTGTCCGTATTGTAGACGTCCTTCAAGTTTGTCTAGTCAACTTAGCCTCCAAACTCCTAACTTTGACACTATGCAAAAAGAAGATTCTCCATCACATTAAACTTGCGGTACATGCATGGAGTACTAAATGTAGACGAAATCAAAAACTAATTGCACAGTTTTGTTGTATTTTGCGAGACGAATCTTTTGAGCCTAATTAGTCAATATTTGGACAATAATTCACAAATACAAACGAAACGCTACAGTTACGCATTTATGGCAAAATGTCAATTTTGCGACTTCCAAATTAGGAAGTAAATAACCACCAGATGGTTTTGGGAGAGAAATTTCGACATGATCTGCATGAGCAACCAACCGTCCGATTTGATTTGGAAAGCACCGTTCATGATTTTTTTTCTTCGAAATCGAAAAGAGAAAAAAAAATAGTGATGCCGCACTGATTGACACTCCTGCCAGAACTGCATCAAGCCGGTTGCAATTGTAATCACCTGAGCTGCTTGATATTTGACAGGTAGCGTGAGGGCCCTTTGGCACAGCTTAGCCGGTTTCAATTTTAGCTTCTTGCTACAGTAGCTGAGCACTATGCTGCACTATTTTCTAGTGTAGCGTGAAATTGGAACGCAAAACAAGGCAAAAAAAAATGAATTGAGTAGAGGGGAAGCGGTGGAGCCGAAAAAAGTGTCTTACCCGGATTCAACTCCGGTACACGCTACGATGCGCTACATTAGAGCACAGTACCGAATTCGGAGCCGGCGTAAGCCGCACCAAATGAGCCCTGAGTCCATCCCCAGCCAGGGTAGGCCCGTCGATGGCCATGTGCCAGGTGGGTGACCGAACAGGACCCCAGCCACGATGGGCCCCCAAATTAATAGCCAGGCCTGTTAACAGCACAAGCCTAGGGGCTAGGGATCCGCCAACGACATCATCAAATATCGGCAACTCGCGCATGTACGCCGTCCGACACATCCGCCGCCTCCACCAAAAACTGAATCGTCACAACTCGCGAGCTGTACGCCGCTAGGGGCACATCTGACATCCCCATCCGCTCCTCCTCAACCAGACAACCATGACTGGTGCCCTGTCTGATCCTGATCGTGGTCACCTCCGTTACGTACTGTCCCACTATCCTAATCCTGCAGGCTGCACTGCTACAGTCCATGAGGTGTGACTCGTGAGTCCGGCCGTCCGGGGAAGTACTTCTGTCGCCTGCCGGTCAGTTTTCTTTCTAATATATGTCTTGCGTCTTCGGTCTTCCTAAATTGAATCTAAACAATTAAATAAAACTTCAAATACATGTGCTATACTGCTATTTGATTTAATTCAATTATTCAAATACTTTTGGAACAGATGTTGGTGTCCCATGTCTACTACAAGAATTAGAAAGTATAAATCTGGTGCTGAAAAATGTAAGAAGAAACAAAGACTAGAAGCTTTTGCTCAATCACAAAAGGGTGCACTTGATAGATTTGTTGTCAGAGAAACTCTAGAAGCTAATATTGGTGATGATGCAATAGAGGTTGAGACTCCATCTGCTGAAATTCCAGAAGATAATGTTGATGAAGGCAACGGTAATACAGATGAAGAAGAACGAGATGGTGATGGCGATGGAGGTAATGAGGCTAATATTGTCGATGGTGTTGGAGGTACTAATGGTAATATTGGCGATGGCATCGATAATTCTTTGCAGCCTGATATCTTTGATCCAAGAATTTGGGATGCACTTGATTCTAAAATGATCGATATTTTGCTAGAAAAGGGTCCTAAAAGAGACATGTCCATTGAGCATGGTCCTAGAGACAAATTGTCCAGAAGATTTTGAGCACTATCATATAGTAGAGTTCTCTCAAATGGAGAAAAGTGTGACAGAGAATGGCTTGTGTACAGCAAAGAACTTGACAAGGTATTTTGTTTTTGCTGCAAATTATTGAGGAAGGGCCTTGTGAGAGGTCAGTTAGCAAATGAGGGGTTCAATGACGGGTCTCATCTTAGCCATAGGCTTAAAGAGCACGAAATTAGTAGAGAACATGTGACAAATATGACCTCATGGTATGACTTCCGTCTCAGGTTGGAGAAGAATCAAACAATTGATAATGTTGCCCAGCGAGAACTTGAAAAAGAAAGGGAGCATTGAAGAAAAGTTTTGCTCAGGATTCTTTTGATTGTAAAATTTCTCGCAGAACATAATATAGCATTTCGTGACAGTAATAGCAGATTGTATCAAGACAACAATGGCAATTTCTTAGGATTGGTTCGGATGGTGGCTGAATTTGACCCAGTTATAAAAGAGCACATTGACCGCATCACCAATGAAAAAATCCGTGATCACTATTGTGACGACCCTGGTTGAAATCAGTTGAGTTAATCCTAATCCGAGTCTCTAATCCCTCTGTCTCAGCTTCCCTAAGCTTAAGCGCTCCACCTCCGGTCCTAGTCCCGACCCCTGAGAACCCAACCAACCTCGTCGGTTCCTTCTGAGTTCCCCAAGGCAGTGCTCCTTTCAATCTTGGAGCTGTGGGACAACCAAGACTGATCGATGGACCCGCAAATCTTTTCCCCGGATCTCCCGAGGCAAACGCACTCGAGCAGCCTGCACTGCTTCAGAGCTTCTCCGCCGCGTGGCTACATCCCTCCGACGCCCGCCGCTTCACCCAGTCGCCGGCCGCGACAGGATAGATTCCCGCGCCCTCCTCCCCAATCGCAGTGGAAGCCCTTCTGCAACCCTTTCTGCAGCACCTCATCTCGCTCGCGGCCTCGCCGGCCGCGCCTTGGTGCTCCGTCGCCACTGTGGCAGAGCTTTGCCGCCTGCTGCGTCAAACCGCCTCGCGGCTCGCGCCCATCATCTCGCCAGATCCCCGGCTGCAAGGCCCGATGCCTTCCGGCTTTTCCGCCGCCTCTCCACAGTCGCGCTGCCCCTGAACTCGCTATGCGACGATTCCTCCATCGCTAACGCCGACTACGGCAGCGTCGGCTCCCTTCTCTCGCCCCCACCCCCAGTGCCGTGCGCCGGCAATGCCGCTATATCGTGCTCGACTGCGACGCCGTTCGCCCTGTCTTTTCGCCTGTTGCAACCTCGCTTGCATCGCCTTTCTCCCTATCACACCAATCACATCAACTGCTCGACGACGCCCGCCTCCGCCAAAATCTCAGCTCCGGCAAAACCGCGCCTGCACCGCCTTGTCTCTAGTGCCCAATGGCCGAAGACGCTATCTCCGAAGTCCTGTTCCGCCGCCCATCGCCGCTCAATCACCGCCATGGCAGCGTACTCCCTCCTTCTCTTCCGGTCTTCATGCCACTCGAAATCTCTCTCTTCCACGCCGCTATAAAAAGGGAACGCCAGAGTTCCACCGGAGTTCCTTTGCCTTTGTTGTTTCGCCGCCCCTACTCTGAGAGCACCTGAGCACTCCCGCTGAAATCTCGAAAGTTTCCCCTCTCCGCTCAAGTCCGCTCCCCCCCCCAATCCACCCAGCTGCCTGCTCCTCCGCGCTGTGCTAAAGCTTCCTTGTTGCTCACAAGAAGCTCCGCCGCCGCTGGAGCACCGCCGGACATCGCCTCCGCCCAAGACCTAGTGCTTAAGACCTTTCGCCCAAGTCTGCTCCTTCCCGACCCCAAAGCTTCACCTATAAACCGAAGGTAAGCTGCCGACCCCTCACCGGTTCGCCCGACCCTATCTGTTCGCTTGACCCCTTTTCCGTCTCGCCCGACCCCGTCTGTTAGCCGACCCTTATTTGCCTCGCCCGAGGACTCGGCTGTATCTTTTTCCTTGACCCGAGGGTATCCGTGTAAGATTTCGGGGACTTCTCTGTGATAGATCTGAGGACCCCAAACACAGTTATCACTTAAAGTTTAAGGGTCAGATCATAAGTTTCTTCCAATCTGACCCTTGGTCTTGTTCTCTATCCACTGAAGCTTGAACCCCCACACTTTTTCCGTAGCTTTGCTACAAGTTTCTGGGCTAAGACTTGCGAGTGTTGCTGTTGAAATAATCGTCTAAACACTAACTCCTGCATTGCATTCGTGTAGAGTTTTGTCTTACTGACGGTGTCTACGAGCTACACCCGGTCCCAGAAGACGGAGCTGTAGCTGAGCTACCAGTTCCAGAAGCTGAAGTCGCCCCAGCTGAAGACCAGCTTCCCTCCCATCCGCTTGAAGTCAAGCCCCGGAGCATGAACCCTAAATTTTCCAAAACTTGTGCATGCCTTCTTTCTCATGTTTGTGCATTTACGTATAGGAGTTGTTTGCAACCTTAGATGCATGACATAGTTCCTTTGATCTGAACACTAGTTTGTTGGGCCGAGTAGTTGCTATGCTTAAATAGGAAACGGTAAAAGTCGAGTGATTTCCTGTCACTCGCGAGTTATAGGAGTTGGTTGTTTCTCCTTCTGTTACAATTATAAGGACGATGGACGGGGCAGGGTTTTGGTTAACTCTTTTGGTGGTCGGCTGATCGCCCCGTCTGTCTATGGAATCTGTTAAGGCCCGACAGTGTTGGTGTTCGTGATCAAGTGTTTGAAAGTACTAATCTCATACCTAGTATGGGATGGGAAAGCCTAGTACCTGATTGAACTAGGGCGTGGCTTATACCCCTGCTGTCCCTAGAACGAGGTTCCCATGGTGCATCATGTAGGTGCAAGTGCGGTCACAGTACGGTAGAGGCCGGGACTGTGGAGCATTCCATGCCAAGCGAAGTTTGGACCTGACACGTGCTTGGGAATTGATGGGGACGGCCGACACAGGAAGCGACCCTGGTGGTGCGCGGATGTCGTGAGATTAGGTTCGCCATGCATGGTTAACAAACTCAAATCGATTCGTTTGCCTCTCACAGTTTGAGACTGCTTGATCGCTATGCTACACTGAGTAAAGAAAGAGTCTGATGATGACATGGTCTTGTTGATGAGCTTATATACATAAAGATGGATTTATGTTTGCTTAGAGTAAGTTGCAAATGTAGACTGGTTAATGAACTTAGAATCTGAGCTAAAATATCGAAAGTAAGGACCCACTGTAGTCGCTTTTGGCAACACAAACCCCTCAGCCAAAGAGCCTTGCATGTCTAAACGTTGGTGGAGTAGTCCTCCCCCGGTCGGTTAAGTCTTGTTGAGCTTAGCAGCTCAGCCTTGTTTGTGGCTCTCTTTCAGGTGAAGTCGAAGCTCCTGAGTTTGCTCCTGTTGGCTCTTGGCCGCCCCAGCTCCCTCCGGGTTGGACGGTCGAGTGGGATCCCTCCTCGGACGACGGGGAATGGGATCATTGATGTCCTGACTGGTCTCACCAGGGACGTCCGACCCCGACGAATAGCTTCTGCTTGTTTTACCTTCTGTCTATTTTCTTCAGAACTTGTTAAACTCTGATTTACAACCAAGTGTGTAACAACTTGTTAATCTAATGGTGGACCTGTTGTATTCTCTGGAAGCACTCACCTTCGTGTGGGTCATGCTAACTCGGTCCTGTTAAGTGGTTAAATTGGAGAAAATCCGACGGCACCTTGAGTTAACTCGATTAAGGCATGAGTGTTGCGTCTTAAGCGACGTAACTGTGCTTTAGTTGAGTTAATCCGAGGTGGTTCCGCCACAGCTAGTACCAGAGCGAGGTTTAGCAGGACAGAGAAAACCATGGATCCTAAAACACGTTCTTTGAATAAAATTTGCAAGAAAACTGTTGAAAAATCTCGTACGATCGTTAAGGGTGACCTTAGTACGAGAGGCCCTAGGAGATTTTGGGGTTATTTTTAGGTGGCTAATACTTATTGGTTATCTTGCTAACCCCCAGCACTTCGCCACGTGTATCATACGTGTGCCGAGTTCCGCATCACGAGTATGCGAGGGTTGATAGGGAGTTCTATTCAAGGGACCCTATCATCGCGGTTGTTTTGCCCACGTTTATCACACGTGCGCAGGTTCCGTATGTTAACTCATACGAAGGATGGTATGGCTTGATTCCAACAAACATATCATCACGGTTGTTCGCCCACGTCTATTATACATGCGCTGATTCCACATCACGAGTATGCGAAGGGTTATACGGCTCCATTCAAAGGGGACCTATTTCCACGGTTGTTGCGCTGTCCATGCAGCCTTAAATGCATGGGTGCCGTTTCTATAGTGAACGGTAATGCTTGGGAACGCTTTCGTGGGTGCTGGCATAAAAGGTTCATGTGGTTGTGTTTTCTGCAGGTACACTAACCGCGTTCGCTTAGGAGACGCTACTAGAACCCGACTAGATATTATAGGGAGAGACGTACTGGTTGCCTTGCCACCGGCACTGACTGCGTAAGACCAAAGTTGTGGCAGTTATTTTGGTTGAGAGGACGAGGTAGGCCGTGCATGCGACATGAACTAAAATTTGTGAAACCACCTCCCTAGAACAACCTTGCCTTGGTCAAAGCTCTTATTCGGTTTAAGGATTTCTAGTTTCCTTCCAGCTTGCGCTCTGGTCGAAATCCGAGTGTCTTATCTGCCCGACCTGTTCTTTTTCTTAGAGTCTCTATCTCTTGTTGTTTTAGTTCTTGGTTCCAGATGGCTGCCCCCGGACACGTGCTGTTCGGCGCTGACGGCATTTCCCACTCTACGTGCCTCCACTTTGAGGGTTTTCCTGCTATTCTGTGGGACACCTTAAGGTGGTTTAGGTATCAGTCCCCGCCTTTGTACGTGGGACGGATGTACTAGGAGCACGGAGTACAGAGGTGCAACGTGCAGGTGGTGGTACCTCTACCCCCTGCGCAGCCCGAGTGGTCCCAGCTCGAAGTCTTGACTTGCGGGCACGCTCTGGAGGATACTTGGGAGTCGGCTGCTCTGCAACTCCTTACCCAGTTCTGTCGGCTACACCCGCTTGAGGTCACCTTAGACCCAATCGGCTTGTTCCCTGCCAGGGATCGGCTAGACCTGGCGTGGCGTGATCGCGTCAACAACATGGAAGTGTTAGCAGCCTCGCATTCACTGGTCACCATCTCTACCACCACTAGATGCATGTCAGCTTTGTATCGGCTGATTGAGCTTCAAGGCCGAGCGATGGCTGTCTTGGCTCGGATAGCCATAGACACCTAAGGGCTTTTCAACGCTGCCAAGAGAGACTTGGTGGGACAGTCGTATCAGCTTATCCAGAGAGGCATACAAATCCATGACATGCAAGCCAGAATCTCCGGGCTCGAGGGAGAAGTGACGGACCTGGTGGATGGCATGATTGAGCTTGCCGAAGAAAAGATGGAGGTCGAGATGGAGCTAGCAGTTGCTAATGCTCATTTGGACGAGCACCACGCTGAGCTTGATGCTATACATGCCCTTGAGATGCAGCTGGACGAACAAGAAGATCCCGAGGAAGTAATGGGAGCGTCCAGCATGGACATTGAGGATGGCGATGCCCCTTCTCCGACTCACAGTGTTCCCTCATAGGTTGAGAGCTGTAGGAATCTAATCTTTGGTTGTACTCCTCGGCAACCTAAGTTTTGGATAGTAATGTAATAGGTTAGCCTTGAGTTGAGTATTCCTCCTGTGTTTTGGGGAACAACAATGAAATGATCTTGGTGAAATCAGATCTTAACTTGACCTTTGACCCTTTTTCCGACACACTGTGAATGCCAAGTTGTGGGAGTTTTGTGCTGTGACCACACACCCGTCTTCTGTGGGTCCATCCAAAACTTGGCCGACCCCGAGTCGCAAGGTCGGATGCGCTCGACTCCTCGAGGCAGTTCTCCGCCTCGCCCGACCCCTTGATGTGCGGTCCGCTTCGCCCGGCCCCTGGTTGCATTGTTTCGCTTAGTCTGACCCCTTGGCCTAAGGTCGGATATAGTGGAACTCCTGGGATATGGTTATGGTTCGCCTGAAGTTGTGCGCAGAACTAAGATAGTTGCTAACTAAGATGGCAAGAGGAAGTGTGTATCTCTTTAATAAAGACATGTTATTGTGTTGCAGTATCGGCAAGAGTCGCAATTGCGGATTTAACATATGCGTTCCCACATAATTGGAATACTTCCGAGGTTATGGAATTAATGAAACGTTGACTCTCGTAGATGGCGCATCGCACCCGATCTGGCTCTGTGCCCAGCGGTAGCGAGCAGAGGCAGGATCTTCCTCCGCCTCTGCCCACACCCTCGCTGGAAGCCCTCCTAGCGGCTCAAACTGAGCTGCTAAGGCGCATTGTACAAGGACAACAACAACAGTCCCATGGAGGGAGAGCTCATCAACAGCCTCATGTTGCTCGCTATGAGGACTTCTTGAGCACGCAACCCCCTTTGTTCCAGAAGACACAAGACCCGCTCAATGCCGACGCCTGGATTCGTGCCATCAAATCCAAGTTCTCCCTCCTCACCGCCCATTGCCCGGAGGAGAACAAGGCTCGGTTCGTCGCGCAGCAACTGCGTGGTTCTGCCCTCCTTTGGTGGGATCACTACCACGCCATGCAGCCGACCGACCACGTCGTCAGCTGGGAGGAGTTTAAGATGGCATTCAGGGGGCCATCATATCCCTGAAGGTCTTCTGGAGCGTAAGCTCAACGAGTTCCTAGCCCTTACCCAGGGAAATCGAGATGTCCTGCACTATGCGCAGGCCTTCAATGATTTGTGCCGGTACGTTGGATACCATGCGGACACAGATGAGAAGAAGCGGGACAGGTTCCGCAGAGGGCTAAGCTTGGAGCTTAGAGAAAGGTTAAACCCGATAAGGGTGAATACGTACAATGAGTTGGTCAACTTGGCCATCTCACAAGAGGACTGCATGAAAGCTCTGGCAGCCGAGAGGAAAAGAAAGGCTCCACTGCCAACGTCCAGCCCACCTACACAATGTTTCAGAATGGTTCCACCACAAGCGCCCAGCCGACCCCAGCCGTCGGGAAGATGGGTTGCCCGACCCCACCAACAGCAGCACTTCATTTCCTAGGATTTCAACCTCAGGCACCGCGGTCGACCCTACCGCCGCCACCGCGCCCTGCAAATGGTAACCACTGCTTCACATGTGGCAATGTGGGGCATTTCGCCAAGGACTGCCCCAGGAATCAGAATCAGCGCCCGGGGCAGAGCAATGCGATGCTCAATAAAGGGAAGAGGCCCAAGATGCAAGTTCGCCAAGGTCGGCTGAACTTCACCAATGCATCAGAGCTTCCTGAAGATGCACCGATAATGATGGGTACCTTTCTGATTCACAGTCTTTCAGCTTTGGTTTTGTTTGACTCAGGAGCCTCACATAGTTTTATTGGAAGAAAGACTAGTTACAAATATGGGTTAAAGGAATGCCAAACAAGAGGATCTTTTAGGATATCCACCCCGGGCGGGGTAATCACATCTGATAGTATGAGTGTCAATGTGCCTATCCAGCTAGGCCGAAACCTTATTAAGGAGAATCTTGTTATCCTCGATCTAGAGGGGATTGATGTCATCCTAGGAATGGATTGGATGACTAGGCATCAGATTGTGTTAGATATCCCAGCCCGAGCTATCCACGTCAACTCACCCCACCAAGGCCCCTCTGTTGTCCAATTGCCCCGCCAAGAAGATGTGAATTCTTGTGCGTATCCCGCAATGGAGACCCAACTGAAGGACATCCCTGTAGTCTGTGAGTACCCTGACGTGTTTCCCGACGTTTTGCCGGGCATGCTGCCCGATAGAGATGTGGAGTTTTCCATAGAGTTGATCCCCGGCACCGCCCCTATCTCCAAAAGACCTTATCGGATGCCACACCGAGTTGGCTGAGTTGAAGACCCAACTACATGAGTTGTTGGAGAAAGGCTTTATCCGACCCAGCACTTCACCTTGGGGTTGCCCAGCTCTGTTTGTGAAGAAGAAGGATGAGAGTCTACGCATTTGTGTGGACTACCGACCCCTCAATGCTGTGACTGTCAAGAACAAGTATCCCCTTCCCCGCATTGATGATTTGTTCGATCAGTTAGCTGGAGCAAGAGTATTCTCCAAGATTGATCTTTGTTTCGGTTATCACAAATCAAGATCAGACCCTGTGACATTCCCAAAACTGCCTTCTCCACAAGATATGGACTCTACGACTACCTGGTTATTTATTTTGGACTCACCAATGCACCCGCTTACTTCATGTATCTCATGAATTTGGTGTTCATGCCCGAGTTGGACAAATTTGTGGTGGTGTTCATTGATGATATCCTAGTGTACTCGAAGAACGAAGAAAAACATGCCAATCATCTTCATGTGGTTCTTCAACGGTTGAAGGATCATCAGCTTTTTGCCAAGTTCTCCAAGTGTGAATTTTGGCTAGATAGTGTCAAGTTCTTGGGACACACTATGTCTCGGAATGGCATAGCCGTTGACTCCAGCAAGGTACAAGAAGTCATGGATTGGAAGCCTCCCACTTCAGTTCACAAGATTTGAAGTTTTCTTGGATTGGCAGGCTACTATCGGCGCTTCATTCTGGATTTCTCCAAGATAGCTAAGCCGATGACTGAGCTGCTGAAGAAAGAGGTCAAATTTGTGTGGAACGACAAGTATGAAGAAGCCTTCAACACCCTGAAACACTTGCTGACCTCAGCCCCGGTTTTGGCTCAACCTGACCCTTCTAGGCCGTTTGACGTGTACTGTGACGCCTCTGGCACTGGACTTGGGTGTGTTCTTATGCAAGACCACCGAGTCATTGCCTATGCCTCGCGGGCGTTACGACCTCATGAGCTGAACTATCCAACCCATGATCTTGAGTTGGCAGCAGTGATTCATGCCTTAAAGATATGGAGGCACTATTTGATGGGCACCCACTGCAACATCTAGACTGATCACAAGAGCCTCAAATACCTCTTCACTCAGGCCGACCTCAACATGCGACAAAGAAGATGGTTAGAGTTGATTAAGGATTATGACTTGGAAGTACATTATCACCCCGGCAAGGCCAACGTAGTGGCAGATGCTCTTAGCCGCAAGACCCATTGCAATTGCTTGTAAGCAACCAACTTCACAGAGACTTTGTGCCATGAGGTGGGAAAACTTAATTTGGAAATTGTTTCCCATGGAACCCTCGGTCACATCTCCCTTGAGTCTGCTTTGGAGGATCAAATTGGGATAGCACAGTTAGAGGATGAGGAATAAGGTGAATCAAAAGGAAGATTTTATGGAAGGATGAGGGGTATAAGCAATTCCGACAGGATGAGAATGGGAGAGTATACTTTGAGAACTGACTTGTTGTTCCGTCCGACCCCACCCTTAGGAAGCAACTCCTAGATGAAGCTCATCTCTCCAAGTTCTCAATCCATCCGGCAGCAATAAGATGTATCATGATCTCCGTCAAATCTTCTGGTGGAGTGGAATGAAACCAGAGATTGCACGGTATGTTTTAGAATGCGACACCTGTCAACGTGTCAAAGCCAGCCATTTAAAGGTAGCAGGTACCTTGCAGCCCCTACCTATTCCCTCTTAGAAATGGGAAGACATCAGCATGGACTTCATTGTTAGACTACCCCTTACATCGCAGTGGCATGACTCCATTTGGGTGATTGTGGATCGTCTTACCAAGACTGCCCACTTTCTTCCGATTCACACCACCTACACGGCCAAGAAATATGCGGAGTTGTATCTTGACCGCATTGTTTCCCTGCACGGTGTGCCTAGGATGATCATATCTGATCGAGGAGCTCAGTTTGTAGCGCGTTTTTGGGAACAGCTACAAGCATCAATGGGCACCAAGCTCATTCGTAGCTCGACTTACCACCCTCCAACCGATGGTCAAACCGAAAGGGTAAATCAGATCCTTGAAGACATGTTGAGAGCTTGTGTCATCCATTATGACAAAAATTGGGCTAAGTGCTTACCATTGGCAGAGTTCTCCTATAACAATAGCTACCAGACTAGCTTGAAGATGGCACCATTTGAAGCCCTATATGGTCGGACGCCGTTGAATTGGTCACAAGTTGGCGAAAGACAGACCTATGGCCCTAATTTGGTAGTAGAAGCCGAAGAGCAAGTTAAGATAATTCAAGCAAATCTCGAGGCAGCCCAATCTCGACAGAAGAGTTACTCTGACAGGAGAAGGAGACCCCTGCAGTTTGATATTGGTGATCATGTGTATCTTCGAGTCTCCCCGACCAAAGGAGTGCAATGGTTTGGAGTAAAAAGGAAATTGGCTCCCCGTTACATTGGCCCTTATGAGATTGTGGAAATTTGCAGACCCGTTGCTTACCGGATCCAACTACCCGAGCAGCTCTCAGCCATTCATGATGTTTTCCATGTCTCCCAACTGAAGAAATGTGTCCAAGTTCCAACTGAGATCTTAGGGCAGGAGCAACTTCAAATCGAACCCGACCTGACCTATGCTGAGTACCCAGCCAAAGTTCTTGACCGTAAAGAGAGGCGCACCCGACGACAAGTGGTGAAAATGTACAAAATCCTATGGAATAACCACACAGAGGATGAAGCAACATGGGAAACAGAAGAGTATCTGAACAAGCATTTCCAAGGTTTTCTTTCCATCCAAGGAGGTAAGAACTGCACACCCCCATTGGTCGCTCTTACCCATTGGCTGTGACGACCCTGGTTGAAATCAGCCGAGTTAATTCTAATCCGAGTCTCTAATCCCTCTATCTCGGCTCCCCTGAGCTTAAGCACTCCACCTCCAGTCCTAGTCCCGACCCCTGAGAACCCAACCAACCCCGTCGGTTCCTTCTGAGTTCCCTAAGGCAGTGCTCCTTTCAATCTTGGAGCTGTGGGACAACCGAGACTGACTGATGGACCCGCAAATCTTTTCCCCGGATCTCCCAAGGCAAACGCACTCGAGCGCCCTGCACCGCTTCAGAACTTCTCCGCCGCGTGCCTACATCCCTTCGACGCCCGCCGCTTCGCCCAGTCGTCGGTCGCGACAGGATGGATTCCCGCGCCCTCCTCCCCAATCGCAGCGGAAGCCCCTCTGCAACCCTTTCTGCAGCACCTCGTCTCGCTCGCGCCCTCGCCGGCCGCGCCTTGGTGCTCCGTCGCCGCTGTGGCAGAGCTTTGCCGCCTGCTGCGTCAAACCGCCTCGCGGCTCGTGCCCATCATCTCGCCGGATCCCCGGCTGCAAGGCCCGATGCCTTCCGGCTTTTCCGCCACCTCTCCACAGTCGCGCCGCCCTCGAACTCACTATGCGACGATTCCTCCACCGCCAACCCCGAATCCGGCAGCGTCGGCTCCCTTCTCTCGCCCCCCTCCCCAGTGCCGTGCGCCGGCAATGCCGCTGTATCGTGCTCGACTGCGACGCCGTTCGCCCTGTCATTTTGTCTATTGCAACCTCGCTTGCAGCGCCTTTCTGCCTGTCACACCAATCACATCCACCGCTCGACGACACCCGCCTCCGCAAAAATCTCATCCCCGGCAAAATCGCGCCTGCGTCGCCTTGTCTCCAGTGCCCAATGGCCGAAGACGCTATCTCTGAAGTCCTGTTCCACCGCCCATCGCCGCTCAATTGCCACCATGGCAGCACACTCCCACCTTCTCTTCTGGTCTTCGTGCCACTCGAAATCTCTCTCTTCCGCACCGCTATAAAAAGAGAACGCCAGAGTTCCACCGGAGTTCCTTTGCCTTTGCTGTTTCGCCGCCCCTACTCTGAGAGCAACTGAGCACTCCCGCTGAAATCTTGAAAGTTTCCCCTCTCCGCTCAAGTCCGCTCCCCCCTAATCCACCCAGCCGCCTGCTCCTCCGCGCTGTGCTAGAGCTTCCTTGTTGCTCACAAGAAGCTCCACCGCCGCTGGAGCACCGCCGGACATCGCCTCCGCCCAAGCCCTAGTGCTTAAGACCTTCCGCCCAAGTCTGCTCCTTCCCGACCCCAAAGCTTCACCTACAAACCGAAGGTAAGCTGCCAACCCCTCACCGGTTCGCCCGACCCTATCTGTTCGCTTGACCCCTTTTCCGTCTCGCCCGACCCCGTCTGTTAGCCAACCCTTATTTGCCTCGCCCGAGGACTCGACTGTATCTTTTTCCTTGACCCGAGGGTATCTGTGTAAGATTTCGGGGACTTCTCTGTGATAGATCTGAGGACCCCAAACACAGTTATCCCTTAAGGTTTAAGGGTCAGATCATAAGTTTCTTCCAATCCGACCCTTGGTCTTGTTCTCTATCCACTGAAGCTTGAACCCCCACACTTTTTCCGTAGCTTTGCTACAAGTTTCTGGACTAAGACTTGCGAGTGTTGCTGTTGAAATAACCGTCTAAACACTAACTCCTGCATTGCATTCGTGTAGAGTTTTGTCTTGCTGACGGCGTCTACGAGCTACACCCGGTGCCAGAAGACGGAGCTGTAGCTGAGCTACCAGTTCCAGAAGCCGAAGTCGCCCCAGCTGAAGACCAGCTTCCCTCCCCTCCGCTTGAAGGCAAGCCCCGGAGCATGAACCCCAAATTTTCCCAAACTTGCGCATGCCTTCTTTCTCATGTTTTTGCATTTACGTATAGGAGTTGTTTGCAACCTTAGATGCATGACATAGTTCCTTTGATCTGAACACTAGTTTGTTGGGCCGAGTAGTTGCTATGCTTAAATAGGAAACGGTAAAAGTCGAGTGATTTCCTGTCACTCGCAAGTTATAGGAGTTGGTTGTTTCTCCTTCTGTTACAATTATAAGGACGATGGACGGGGCAGGGTTTTGGTTAACTCTTTTGGTGGTCGGCTGATCGCCCCGTCTGTCTATGGAATCTGTTAAGGCCCGACAGTGTTGGTGTTCGTGATCAAGTGTTTGAAAGTACTAATCTCATACCTAGTATGGGATGGGGAAGCCTAGTACCTGATTGAACTAGGGCGTGACTTATACCCCTGCTGTCCCTGGAACGAGGTTCCCATGGTGTATCATGTGGGTACAAGTACGGTCACAGTACGGTGGAGGCCGGTACTGTGGAGCATTGCATGCTAAGGGAAGTTTGGACCTGACACGTGCCTGGGAATTGATGGGGACGGCCGACACAGGAAGCGACCCTGGTGGTGCGCGGATGTCGTGAGATTAGGTTCGCCATGCATGGTTAACAAACTCGAATCGATTCGTCTGCCTCTCACAGTTTGAGACTGCTTGATCGCTATGCTACACTGAGTAAAGAAAGAGTCTGATGATGACATGGTCTTGTTGATGAGCTTATATACATAAAGATGGATTTATGTTTGCTTAGAGTAAGTTGCAAATGTAGACTGGTTAATGAACTTAGAATCTGAGCTAAAATATCGAAAGTAAGGACCCACTGTAGTCGCTTTTGGCAACACAAACCCCTCAGCCAAAGAGTCTTGCATGTCTAGACGTTGGTGGAGTAGTCCTCCCCCGGTCGGTTAAGTCTTGTTGAGCTTAGCAGCTCAGCCTTGTTTGTGGCTCTCTTTCAGGTGAAGTCGAAGCTCCTGAGTTTGCTCCTGTTGGCTCTTGGCCGCCCCAGCTCCCTCCGGGTTGGACGGTCGAGTGGGATCCCTCCTCAGACGGCAGGGAATGGGATCATTGATGTCCTGACTGGTCTCACCAGGGACGTCCGACCCCGACGAATAGCTTCCGCTTGTTTTACCTTCTGTCTATTTTCTTCAGAACTTGTTAAACTCTGATTTACAACCAAGTGTGTAACAACTTGTTAATCTAATGGTGGACCTATTGTATTCTCTGGAAGCACTCACCTTCGTGTGGGTCATGCTAACTCGGTCCTGTTAAGTGGTTAAATTGGAGAAAATCCGACGGCACCTTGAGTTAACTCGATTAAGGCATGAGTGTTGCGTCTTAAGCGACGTAACTGTGCTTTAGTTGAGTTAATCTGAGGTGGTTCCGCCACAGCTATCTTGGTCCTTCCATCCAAAATGAGTTAATAAATTTGTTAGCTTCTGCAATTAGATCTGTAATTGTTGCAAGGTAAAAGAAGCAAAGTACTTCTCAGTTATACTTGATTGTACTCCTGATGCAAGCCACCAAGAGCATATGTCTTTGATAATAAGGTATGTTGATACATCTTCAGGTTTTGTTTGCATTGAAGAATCCTTCTTAGGTTTTTTGGATGTGAATGATACCCGGCAAGGATTTTTGATGCTCTATTAGAGAAATTGAAAAGTCTTGATCTTGATGTAGACAATTTGAGAGGACAGGGATATGATAATGGGTCAAATATGAAAGGGAAAAATATAGGGGTACAGAAGAAAGTATTGGATAGAAATCCAAGAGCTTTTTATTTAGCTTGTGGTTGTCATAGTCTAAATTTGACACTTTGTGATATGGCAAAGTCTTGTCGGAAAGGAATAGAATTTTTTGGAGTTATCCAGCGCATCTATACAACATTTGCTAATTCTACAAAAAGGTGGAAAATTTTAAAAGATAACATATCGGGATTGACACTTACTCATTGGGAGAGTCGTCTTGAAAGTGGTAAAGCTATAAGATTTCAGATCCTAGAAATAAGAGAGGCTTTACTACATGTGGCTGAAACTGATGATGATCCACTGAGAAGTAGTGAAGCTAAATCGCTAGCGGAAAATGAACTTGGTAGCTTTGAGTTTTTAGTGGCAATAATCATCTGGTTTGAAATATTATCTGTTGTTAATTTGATCAGCAAACATCTACAATCAAAAGATATGCTTATTGACATTGCAATTGAGTCTGTACAAGGATTGATTAGCTTTTTTAAGAAGTATAAAGAAACTGGCTTTTCGAAAGCATTGGAAGCCACAAAAGAAATTGCAATGGAGATGGATATTCACCCAGAGTTCACTCCCAAGCGCAAAATCAAAAGAAAAAGACATTTTGATGAGGCTGCAGATGATGCATCAAGTGTTTCACAATCTGAAGAGGAGTCATTTCGGGTCAATTATTTTATATATGTTATTGATCAAGCTATAGTTTCACTCACCAAGAGATTTGAACAATATCAAGGGTATGAAAAGATTTTTGGTTTCTTGTTTACTTCAGATAGGCTGCGATCCTTGGATGATAATAGTTTGATGGCTAATTGTGTCAATCTTGAGAACGCACTTAAGAGTGGAGAACATAAAGATATTGATGGTTAAGAATTGTTTGCAGAATTAATTGGCATCCAAGATTTAATTAAAGAATCTATGGGTTCTCTTGATATCTTGAAGTTTTTGAAGAAGCGCCCCTTTTATCCCAATGCCCTTATTGCATATAGAATTTTGTTAACCATTCCTGTGACCGTCGCATCTGCAGAAAGGAGCTTTTCTAAACTCAAGTTGTTGAAATCCTATTTGCGTTCTACTATGACACAAGAAAGACTTAATGGATTGGCAACAATAGCACTTGAAAATGATGTCTTGGAGAAGATTAACTATGAAGACATAATTGAAGATTTCATTTCAAAAAATACTAGACGGATGATGCTTTTTAGTCGAACATGAGGTTAGTACTGTATGTATTTTTTAGCATTAATATTTGAAGTATTTCTAAATATTGCGTGAAATGACATAGGCTGATAATGTGCCTTAGTTATATTGAATATATTTTTTAATATTTAAGGACCACATTCTGCATTCAACACACGGGCCTCCAATTCCTGGAGACGGCCTGAGCCAGGGCTCTGGGATTTGAGCTCTCCATCTCACGTTCACGTCTCCATGTTTGCAAATTGCAAGTTTGGTGAGCAATGCCCTTTCAGTTTCAGCTCAGTTTTTTGCTTTTTGGTCATGTAGGATTCTGAACATGAACCGGCCACCAAATCCAGACACATGTATGCAATGCGATGGAAGCAACCGGAATATGTGGATTGGATTTTAATGGTTGCCTCTTTTTATTTTTTTTATCAGCCAAATCTCCCCACTGGTTACTTGGATAGTGATAGCACGAAATATTTCTACTCTAGTACGTGTGACTTTTCAGCATTGTTTTATTTTATTATAAGAACGCGTGTGATCAAATTTAACTTTATTATTAGAGAGATTTTAGAGTGATGGAAAAATG
This sequence comes from Setaria italica, assembly GCF_000263155.2. Taxonomy (NCBI): domain Eukaryota; kingdom Viridiplantae; phylum Streptophyta; class Magnoliopsida; order Poales; family Poaceae; genus Setaria; species Setaria italica. The sequence goes on along the minus strand of NC_028455.1, from coordinate 6,743,156 downwards.
ATTATTAGAGATATATAAATGTATTGGAATTTTAGAAAACAATGGTATCAGTGTATTTTTGTTATGATTTTTTTCATATTTAGAGTGAAGAGTAATGTCCAAATGTTTATATTGGATTATGTGACTATATGTCGATGTCCGAGCTCTGTGAAGAACGTGAAACCATGATTTCTCTCGACGTGCCATTGCAAAGTTCCTTGATCGAAAGTGCCCGTCCATGTCAGACTTATGGGTGGTTAGCATGGCAATTTATTCATCCTCTCCCAGTTTATTATAACGTACTCGTAGATTTGAGCTCTTGGTTGTTCCCCGCAAGTTTCGGTATGGTTCTTCATCTTTTGTTTTCTGACAGGTGACAACTTGCATGTTTCACTATGGCTCTGAATGGACTCGTATGCTCCATACTAAAGTGCATATATGCTAACCCATGCACGGTAGCAATTCAATTCATTTATTAGGTTACCAGATCTGTACACTATACACAAATAGGATTGTCATGAAGAATCTAATCTGGCTACACTGATCGAAAGGTGATTGGAAATCTCAGTGGATAAGAGATCAGGGTAAAATTGATGCAAAATACACTACCGAAAAACGCGGCATTAGTCCCGTTAGATAGGACTATAGATCCCGAAAATCCAACCGGGACTAAATTTTCAAGATAAAAGGAGTCCTTTAGTCCCGAATCATTCACCCGTGACTAAAGATCCCTTTAGTCCCGGTTGGTAAAACCAACTGGGACTAAAAGGTTTCAAAAAAAAATAAAAAAAGAGGCCAGCACTCGCCCGCTGCCGTCGCGGCCCGTGCCCGCCCGACCGTGCCAACCCGTCGCCGCTCGCCCGCCACTACTCTCCGGGAGAAATGCCTGCACGAGGAGGAGATAGGAATTAGAAGAGAGAAATGCCTGCCCGAGGAGGAGAGAAGATAGGAATTAGAAGAGAAATGATGCGTGAGAAGATAAGGGGCCGGCGCTGCTTGCCACCGGTGAAACGGGATGTTTTGTCCCGGTTGAAAATACCAACCAGGACTAAAGGCCCCTCTCCTTTAGTCCCGATTGAAATTACCAATCGGTTTAGTTTCAGTTGGAATTACTAACTGGGACTAAATGGGGGCCTTTAGTCCCGATTGGTGTTTGCAACCGAGACAAAATGCCCCATTAGATTTTTTCAGCCCAGTAGCTATTACAACCGGGACTAAAGGGGGGATTTAGTCCCGGTTGGTCTTTACAACCGGGTCTAAAGCCCCCGTCCCCTGTGGTAGCCTTCGATGGCACATGGATGGAAGGGCAGTTCTCCAGTAGTGATTATAAATTTTTATAATCCACAAGTAATGATGTAATCATGTAAAACAATTTCCTTCCCCAGTTATAGCATGCATCTCCACGCTTTGCTCCAAATAAATACATACTCCCTCTGTCCCCTATTAACTGTCGCTCGGGAACTGTGTTTCCCTCACAATCCCGGTTCCCAAGCGACAGTTAAATCGGGACGGAGGGAGTAAATGGTTATTTTTCTCTGAATAGCATCTCTAGCTTCAGGGAGCGAACAATGATGCATGGTCATAGTGACCTTTTTTTTTCCACACCTTTTGAGATCACGTTTTATTTTATTCCAGGTATTTTCGAAGAGAAAACGTTGTTTCTTATCCTATAATTATTGAAATGGGCTCCGATCTAGTGCGTCTTGTTCCTTTTACTTTTTCCTTAAGTAAATTCTTCTTTTTATGCTCATGAATTTTTCTCTTCCTGTGAAATTATTCTCTAATGCCTTACATCTTTAACGTCAGTTTTGCTCATGCTAATGGAATAATTCCCTCTAATTGAGCTTTTTCTGCTTACTGTTTTACTACTATATTTTACCTGGGAAGATATTGTCCAGATATGATAGAAAGCATCAAAGCAAAGTAACATTACGCCTTCTTTTGACGGAGACTTCCTCTTTTTCTTTAAACAGAAAAATGACACATAAGTCCAGCTTCCATATACGGGTCAACTGCCGCACTGGAGATTTGGAGAAGTGCTACTGTGTGGTTATATTATGGGCCGGGCCAACTCCGTTTTGCTCGTTGTAGCCCAAAATGCAAATAAGCCGTAATATCAACTAGGAATATCACTGGCAAAGCTTCAACTTATAAGCCGGCTGAAAAGCTAAAACGGCTGATTTGTTGTGAGAGGAAAATACTGTTTTGCGGCTGATAAGCTGGTTGAATAAGCTGAAGCGAACAGGCTAGATCCTCTCAAAAATATCACTGGCAAAGTCAACTCAGTTGATCGACTTGAGATTAGAATCACCTTGCAGTTTTAACTGGAATTTAATGAGCATAAAAGGAGACTGCCAAATTTCATCTACAGAAGAACTCTTACCAAAATTCCCTATGCTTACTACAGGAGCGAAAGGGACAAAAAATGATGATTGCACGACATTTTCAGTTACATCACATAATGTCTCGTCTTTTTTTTATTCTATTGGCAGTGATCCATCCAAATAGCCGTTTCAATTTGAATATAACTCCTCATGTGTCATGTGGAAATTCTGTTGGTACATGAAATCTACTATATTTGGTTTAAAGCTAAATTGCCATTCCTAAGGAGAAAGGACTTTATTTGTAACCGCCCATACCAATTCACCAACCAATGATAATGTTGGGGCCAACAAATAGCTGCATTGCTTTTATCTTAACAGGTCACGGACCAAACACCATTACATGACAAGAATTTGACACAATAGCTAGGTTTATTTTGTTACATCCAAAATGTTAACTGGCCTACCTATCAGCAAAAAAGGAAGTAGGAACACATTAGGGAAAGGCATCGATTAAGATATATTCAAGATAGTATATATTTAATGTTTAAACTTTTTGCAAGAGAGAACTGATAAGTGCCATTTCAGAATGAACGTGCCATTTCAGAAGCTCTAGCTCTAAACACCATATAAGTGATGGAGTTTCAGCTAAGCGAGAAGCTAAAAGTAGCAAAACGCCTACAAGCTTTAAAATTCCCATTATCCATTATATAACCTATGCTTAAAATAGCAAATAGTCATATGACCTATCAAAATTAGCATACCAACAAATCTTATCGAAGATAAAGTGTTATATCATGTGGGTAGGCGTGGATCAAACTCGAGTCACATCTCTTTCCTAAACACGTACTACAACTTTAGCGTCTAATTACCAAATTACCACAGAGACCACGAAGACAGCAGCGCAGCCCTAGTTCTCCGAACACGCCAGGTGCCATCCCTTCGATCACTTACTCCTAACATTTTTTCGAAACACCTTCGTACACTCTATCCTCTAGACACGGAAAGCCACCGTGTACTCTATCCCTAAGATACCACCATTTTAATTCTCGTGAATCCCTTCTTATGAATTGCAAATTTGCAACTCAAAAGGCAACACCTAAACAAGAAACACCACCAAGCGCTCCAAGAGACGATGGAGATCAGAGAGGGAAAAAAAAGCTGTGATGAATTAGAGTGAGAGAGAGATCCACAAGGAAGGTACTCTCTCTCTCTAGTCTACCCCCCTTCTCTCTCTCCTTGTGCTGTGCCTGTGCCGGTGTGGTGTGTCCCTCTCTGCATCCCCTCCTGCCCTTTTCTATTCAGTCGGTTCCCCTCTCCCCCAAGCCAAACACCACCACCCCTCTCCTCCCCCTCCCCACCTCTCTCCCTCTCTCTCTCCTCGCCTCGCCTCCCTCTCGCCGCTTTCCCCACCCAATCCGTCCGCTGGGCCGCCTTCCTCTCCGCCGGGGCGGGCGATTCCACGGAGATTCCGCGCGATTCGGCGCCGATTCGGGGCTCCTCTCGGCGTTTCCCGGCGAATCGGCGGGGATCGGGGTCCCGGGCTGGAGGTCAGGCACCCCTCCGATCGCTAACCCTCGCTGCTCCGTGCCTGCCGTGTTGGGTGTGGGTTTGGGCGCTCGCGTGCGCCGGTTGCCGGTGTCGGGTGCGCCGCGTCGGCGCGTCTAGGTGCGCTGAACAGACGAACTTGCTTGAGAACTCGGGGTTGGGTGGGTGGGATTCGATGATCGGTTCGCGTCGGGGCGCCGCTTGCTGAGCCCCCTTGTCGGATGCGCGGAGTAGATTGCGGAGGGGTGTGAGTGGGGCGCTAGTTCATGGTGATTAATTAAGCGGTAACGAACTAATAATTGTAGGAGTGGATTGCAGGTGGGAATCTACCTGTTGGCGTTAATGACTCCGTGCTTATCCATTCGGTATGATTTTGGCTGGGAAGGGATGCGTGCTCTGTGCGTGGGGAATGTTTGGGAGGTTGGAAGGAATGCTGTGTGGAAAAAGTAGCATTGCGAGGGCAAGAGGATTGCTGATGTTGCGTGGCAGTAGAGGTTGTGTGCCTCAGCTTGTACTGATATGGACAAGAATTAGGAGTTAGTGGTTTGCTGGAGAACTTTTGGATCACCCAAACATGTGACTCTAGCAGTATACTTGTTGTTTGGACTGAAATTACAACCTAACTGCAACTTATGCTTACATATGTCGAATGTGTTTGCGGCAATTTTACCCTCTGTAGCTGTGCAAGTAGATTAGGTGTAGAGCTTTTGTCTGCTTGGAAGGTTGGCTGATACTCCTTGGTATGTCAATCGTTCAGTATGCGCATTCCTTTTAGTATGTTTTGCTAGACTAAAGCAGAGCATCTTGTCAATTTTCGGTTCAAGTAGTAGCGAAGAATCTTGGTGGTTTCTCCAACGACAATTGGTTTCCTGCATTGCAGCAATGCTCTTTTAATTCAGTAAAGCCTGGCACAAGATAGCGCTGTTATGGCTTTTCTTTGATCTGAGCAGCCTAACTGTGTCATGCTTTTGATTATTCTGTGGGATGCGCTGCTAAGTAATTGGATAATTCTAAGATTGACAATAAAGAGTATCTTACTACCTTCTGATACGAAGGTTAATGATCATGGTGTCCTTTGCTGCGTAGCAAATGAGTTTTTTCTCCTCTTTATGGAGTGGAGTGCTATACAGTCAGAACCGAGGAAGGAATTTTTAACAGGGCCAACTAATTATTTTTTGTTCACAATGTTCAATTTTTGTTCACAGGGCCAACTAATATGAGTGCTAATATAGTATTAGCTTTTAGATGGCCCTTGTCACGTGTGGTATGGAGGATAGGATTGGTTTGTCACTTTGTTCCCGCTGCAATGTGTTCCTTGCATTATTTCTTGTTAGTTTTTGTGTAATGAAAAATTTCTGGTGGTTTTGCACTGAATTCTGAACAAAGGTTAAGCTAGAATCTTGGCCTTGTTTGATGATTAGTGACTCACTTTTTAATTGATGCTTCTCTGCAGGAACCTCCATCTGTTTTAGTAACTCATTGGAATATTTTACTTGGTGCTTGAATAACATCACCTTCCCTGAAGTGAAAAATATATGGGCTGACTTTGGCATTTCATGGGAGGTTTTGAAGATGATGAACCACCCTCAAAACGCGCAAGAGCATCCTCAGTAGAATCTGCAAGCTTGCCAGATTGTTTCTCGTTTTCGAAATCTGCCAATCCTTTGGGAAGTACAATGGCTAGACCTTTGCCTTCCCAAGGGAAAGAAGTTATGGTTGGTTCTAAGGGTGTTATTAAGAAAGAGGAGTTTGTCAGGATAATCACAAAAACTCTGTATAGTCTTGGATATGAAAAAAGCGGAGCAGTTCTGGAGGAAGAATCAGGGATAACTTTGCATAACCCTATGGTGAATCTTTTCAGAGAGCAGGTGATTGATGGGAATTGGGATAATGCAGTGGTTACCTTGAATAAGATTGGCCTACTCGATGAGAACATTGTGAAATCTGCTGCATTTTTGATATTGGAGCAGAAATTCTTTGAACTTCTGAGAGATGACAATGTCATGGGTGCTATGAAGACATTACGAAGTGAAATCACACCCCTTGGTGTTAATAGGAAAAGAGTGCACGAATTGTCGAGCTGTATGATCTCTTGTTCTCCACAACAATTGTTCGTTGGTTTTTCAAAGCTTGGCATTGATTCTTCTACTTCACGGTTGAAGCTCCTAGAGGAACTGCAAAAGGTGCTCCCTCCAACAGTTATGGTACCAGAGAGGAGGTTAGAGAATTTAGTTGAGCAAGCACTTACTGTGCAACGAGATGCTTGCTATTTCCATAATTCTGTAGATGGGTTATCACTCTACATTGATCATCACTGTGGGAAAGATCAGATACCATCTCGCACGCTACAGGTAAAAAACTAATGCTTGTGCTTGCTTCAGTGTTTGCTTGGAGCGCTAATTCTCCTACATAAGCACCAGTGCTGTGTCTGCTGCTCAGCCACTCATGTACTGTCTTGATTCGTCATTGTACATTATTTAAAACACCGCTCGATGGTTCTTTTCTCTTCTGTATAATTGTATTTCACTGCCATCATCTAGATTTTGGATTATGAAGTATGGCAATTTGAAAGAAAGCAATGGAATTCCCAACTTTGATGTAGTAGTTTGCAAATCTGAAGGCATGATCCTTTATAGCATGAAGACCTCTTAAGCTTTCTTCTAGCTTGCTCCATCATGTTAAGGATCTGATCTTTCACCCCAAGTAAAAAGTAAATAGAAACATGCAACTCGCACTGTGTCATACTTATATTTTCACTTGAAACTATTGTTGAAGTTAGATAATTTGGTTACCAAGATTAATCTTTTTCTACTAGCTGCATATCCTATAGTTCGATGATTCTAATCCAAAATTCTATAGCAGGTTTTGCATGCGCATCATAATGAGGTGTGGTTTATCCAATTTTCAAACAATGGGAAGTATTTAGCCTCAGCATCAAATGATAAATCCGCAATGATATGGGAGGTAAACTTGTGAATCTATTTTTTTAACGTATTCTTTTCTCATGGTCTGTGGACAAATTGGGTGGCCTACTCCTTAGTTTCTTATTTTGCACCTCATGTCAAGAACTGAACTTTTCCAGTCTTACTAATACTTTTCATTCGCTGCTCTTTATGTCTTTAAAAAAGTTTGAGTTTTGAAATCCTTGGTTATTTTCGAGAAGAAGACAGAAGTTTGCCATTTCATATCACCTTTTTCCTTCAAGCCTACTACTTACATCTTGTTAGCTTCTGTAACAAAGGAACTTAAGTGTAGATATTTACCAAGTTTGTTCCCTAGCTTGCATCCTGCCTCTTCTCGATGTTGTTATTGATCATGAAAGTGTGTGTCACCATGTTTCCCCTGTTAACATTACATACCATCTTACAATTACGCGGCCATGAAAGTTGGTCCTTATGCCCACAAAGTGCAGTTTGACTAGTGGATCTGAGTGTGTTTTTTTATGGTTGAGTGCTTTATATTACTTAATTGCAACAACAACAACATAGCCTTTAATTACAAAATTTTAAAATATATATTTTTCTAGCTATAGGATTTTCAGCATGTCATCTTCAAAGCTCAGGTGGTCCCTTATTGTACTATACGCTGCAGCTTTATGAACATCTAGTTATTTGTGGATTGAAAAGGGTGTTTTCACTTTTTTTTTTCAGTTGTCTTTTCATGCAGTAATCTTTACATTCGTAGGTTGATGAAGATGGAGAGCTATTACTGAAGCACACATTGAATGGTCATGAGAAGTCGGTGATGATGGTTGCATGGAGCCCTGATGATTGTCAGCTTCTCACGTGTGGAGTGGAAGAAACCATCCGACGCTGGGATGTTAAATCTGGCAAATGTCTTCATGTTTATGAGAAACCCGGCATTGGTTTAATATCATGTGCTTGGTTTCCAGATGGAAAGCAAATATTGTCTGGTCTAGCCGATCAACACTTTTGCATTTGGGATTTAGATGGTACGGAAGTAGATTGCTGGAAAGGGCAGAGATCAACAAAAACGCCCGATCTTACTGTAGGAAAAGATGGAAAGGTTATAATAAGCATGAATAGGGAGAACACAATTCTTCTACTTGATAGGGAGACAAAGCAGGAGAGGCTAATTGAAGAGGATCACACAATTACTTCATTTTCTCTATCTGAAGATGGTGATTTCTTGCTTGTAAATCTTGTAAACGAGGTGATTCATTTGTGGAACATACGAAATGGTCCGATTCGAGTCAGTCGGTACAGTGGCCATAAGCGCAGCCGGTTTGTGATAAGGTCTTGTTTTGGTGGATCTGAGCAGGCGTTCATTGCTAGTGGGAGTGAAGATTCACAGGTATGATGATTGCCTTGTGACCACCTATGGCTGTAGAACTATTATATTATGGGGGCACTTTAAATTTTTTTGTCTTTGTGTGCCACTTATATTATTTGCACAACTCCCAGACAAATGCCATTGTAGATAATTATATTTGTCGTCTGATGGTCAAATCTAAATCAAGAATGTGGAGGATATGTTTGTCATTTCAACCATCCTCAATGCATTGGTTATTCTTTTTTTATGATATAAAACATTCAAACATGTTCCAGAAATCTTTGGTTAACTCATACACTGTTGCGATCGGCACTTATGTCTAGGCCTATTCTTCAGATTGATTATAATTCAATAGGCATGTGTATATCTGTATGTGCACATGTCTCATGACTTGAATCATGCTGCTGATTGTTTTTTAGGGTAGGAAATGCCATTTGAATGATAGAGATATGTTGGAATTATCTTTTTCTTTTGACTGAAATGCCTTTTCTGATGAATTAGTACTTTAATGGGTATAATGGAGGCATGTAGTGATGACATCCATCCTTCCGGTAGGCAGTAGAAATTATGCTGCCTTGCATTTCAGTTTAAAATAGAAACTAAAAATTTGTTGTATCTTAAAGTTGTAATGGGAAACAGAAGATTTGACATTTTCAATGTCTAAGCAATTGGTTGGTCCAGCCATGCGGTTCATTGCATGTTTTCTCTTCACCAGAAAATGGCCCTGAAGTAATATTGTTTTCAGGTCTACATATGGCATAGAGCCACCGGGGATCTCATTGAGACTCTGGCTGGTCATTCAGGTACAGTCAACTGTGTAAGCTGGAATCCTGCAAATCCCCACATGCTCGCATCAGCGAGCGACGATCACACCATTCGTATATGGGGTGCAAAGAAGGCCAGTCTGAAGCGCAAGGATGTTGGGAGCAGCAGCTGCAGCAGCAATGGGATCCACGCAAACGGCAACACCCATGGCAATGGTTTCATTCACCAGTGCAACGGGAATAGCACCAAATGATAATCACCAAGGAAATGTATCCCCATGGATGGTTGACTGGCACCTGTAAATCCCCCTTTCCTTTACTTTCCTCCAGGAAGAAGAATCGCGGCCGCCATAGTAAAGAAAATGAAAAAAACCAAAAAAACAAAGCTGCAGCACAAAGTGTGGGGAAACCATCTGGGTTTCGTGCGCCATCTTTCCCTTGTTCTACCATGACTGTTGTCACATTTATTTCTTAATTCAAGCTGGGATAGAATTATGATATTAATTTGCATCTTTTATATCTTGATTTGCCCTCCCTGATTGATTGTAAGTGCATTTTGGTGGTCATGATGGTTAATTCCTCTGATTGACTACATGAACTAGCCAACTTTTGCATTGAGATGAAATGACATGTCCGTGAATGTTCGGTTAAGAACTGGGACGGAACATCTGATCATAAATTTGAATTTAATCCATTTAGTTGGTTCTACTAGTAAACACATTGTGTAAAAATAAAAATTGCGAACCAAACAAATCATTCACGTTGATAGTAGGGGGTGATATTATGTGAGCAGCTGCAAAAGGAGGATGATATGACAAAGGTTATGTTCAGAATGTAGAAAATTCGCAAAAAACAAAAAAAAACAGTTGGAGAGAAACATCATATGGAAAATGATGAAATTCTCGCGTTAGTGGAGAAAATAGGGGCTACAAATCCCATTTTGCTAACCTAATTTAAAGACATTACAGTTGTATAGGTAGGTTTGGAAGGGATCACCGCATGAATTTGGAAAATTCGGTTGAATGTGCCCTATTTTCCCAAATTCGGGTGGACAAATTTTGAAGCAATATTGTTTTATGGCCTCCGTCGGGCTCATATTTTGCCTCCCTTCCGAGAAACACGGCCCACCTAAGGCCCAAGCCCACGTCCTCGAAGCCGCCTGATCACTCCTAGGGTTCCGCTTCCCTCCCCACCTATATATACCATCAGCCGCCGCCGTCTCCCATTCCCCTCTCCCCATCGCAACCCCGCCGCCGACGCCGCAGGAGGAGACGCGCCGAGGAGAGACCGCGAGGAGGCGACCATGAGGGCCAAGGTATCCTCCACTCTCCTCTTCTCACCCTCCTGTCTAGCTCATTGCTTAGATGATTAGATCCGTGTGGCTTAGCAATTCCTTGTCATGACTAGTGCTTGCTCCGCTCGATTCTTGCTTTTGTGTCCTGGGGCTGTGATTACAAAGAGAGAGGCTCGAGTGGCGTAATTCCGGGGGAAGCCCTCGCCGGGACGGCGGATCTGCCTCGCTGTGCGTGTGCTCCCCTACCTGTGGCTGCGGGACGAACGGTTTGGGATCGTTCCATGGGCTGCGAGGTGCCGCCTTGTGCGAGTCAGGGCCTTTCTGGTTTGACATGAGCTGAGCCGAGCCGAGCGAGCCGAGATCGATCTTGTCGCGCGGGCTTGGTATCTCGTGCTCCACGGTCCCGTTCCGCGTCGTCCTGCCCGCTGCGGTCGGGAGGGGTAGCTCGCGCGCGCGTGGTGCTCCGCCGCCTGGTAGTAGGGCTTCCCCCCCTGCCACGGTGAAGGTTTCTTTATCGCATACACTTGATATGAGCCCTGTGGAGTGTGGTATTTTGCTTTGTGCAGTTTAGTTAAGAATTGTACCACTTGTTTTGCAGCATCTGATTGATAAGTTAAATCTTTATAAAGCTGGGTATGATCCAAGATTTGGTATGTTGTTACATAATTTGCTTGCATAAGATTGGATCTGACGCTGGAATTATGTGAATGTCTTTCAACAGTATGTTTATGCGTAGACTTTTCCAGTGGTGTATGAACTAGGGTTTTTCTTCCTGTTGATGTGATACTTCTGTAAAATTGTGGGTAGCATTTCATTCCTGTTGTACTGCCTTGAATAAGCTTCTAATATGTGTTTAGCAGTAGTCAAGCCTGATCCCATTACTACTTACACCTGGTAATTTATTTGTTGTTTACCTTCACCTACTTGGATTTGTTAGCTTTTTCCACTTTGTTAGTAACGTAGTGACACAAGCAAGAAGCATGTAACATTAACAAGCAGCTAGGACCTTATGTTTCTTGCATGTGGAGAGTTCTCCAAATTTTCTGTTAGACAATGAACCATTTCAAATTGCCTTGAATATTGTTTGTCCATTATTAACATGCTATTCGTCCTGTGTTAGAATTGTCCTGCTATTACATTCTTTTGCTGTTACTTAGTGTATTGTTTCCTCCGCTGTGCGTGCTATTAGTTTCCTGTCTTTAGCCGATGCTCTGTTCGCGGATGCATTCTCATTTGTATCAACTTTCAGTGGAAGAAGAAGCGCATGAGGAGGCTGAAGAGGAAGCGCCGAAAGATGAGGCAGAGATCTAAGTAAGCTGATGGAGATGGATGGTGGTGGTAATGGCATGCTTGTATGCATATCTTCAGATGCGATAGCCTCATGGAGAGATGTCTCCTAGCCATGGTGTTGCTGCTCATCGTCTGTTGAATGGCTTGTCTTGGAAACCTGCGCTTCAGTAGGCCTGTTATCGTTGTTCTAGTTATATCGAGAGTTTTGCACTGAGACAAATCTGTCGTTTTGTGGACCTGTTATGGAGCTTTGTTTGCTGCTAATATCTACCAGCCTATTAAGTAATTCCTGTGTTGGTTCATTTTGTGTTTCAACTGGCATCGGTATTTGAATGGTTCTCTGCTGCTGCTGGCTGAAGCTTCGTGGTTGATAGCTATGTCCCATGTGGCTTGAAGTCATTGCAAGAGACGCTTCAGCATGCCCCAGTTTTGTGGTGTGTTTGCCTTGTGTTGTGATGATCCTGATCACGAGGCATAAGTTTCTCTTGCGATGCTTACGTTGAATGTGGCCTTGTCCTGTTTTGTGATATGTTTTGGTGCTCTGCATCTTTGTTATGTGCCCTGCTTGGATGGTGCAACGCTCTGCTTGACGAGAGCTTCGTCATGCGGAAGCTGACCAGGCTTCATCTGAAGCTCTTCGAGATGAAACATGATGCGCTTTTCATGAAGCAATGTGGTGAATCTGTCTTAAGAAGATAACGTAGTACATGTAACTTGACCGGTGCAAACTGCTGAAGCGTTCTCCCGGTTTGCACTAGATCCTCTTTTTGTGCATGTATCTTCCTGTGAATCTTTCTCCGGTTCACTACTATCATCTCCCCTTCAGGTCAGCTCCATCTGCATCATTGTTATCTCGCTAATCCGCATCATATTTCCTCCACAAAGGAACTGCATCTGCAGCTCATAAGAAATAGCCACTGATAACCACGTCAACAAAATTCTGGGATTAGATCCAGATCCGGAACCAACCCTTGCGTTTGCATATAAGCAGTTTATACTTTACAGTGTAACTGATAGTGTCTATCCATCATCTTGAATAAATTACAATTATATGTATACAAAACGATGCATGATTTTCCAGTGGTTCTGGCACAAGGTGATCACTCGATCATAGATCAACCAAAGAAAACCCAATAATATCTACCACCAGAACACAATTACACAACCCAAAATACGTGCTTTCTCCCTTCAATGCGATAACATCGCCAAACTTTTTGTAGAGACCATGTTTTCATTTGCTTTGGATTTGGACCGGATGATTCCTTAAAAGCTCAATGGCAAAGGGAATTGATGCCATAGATGCTGCATTTGGGCCGTAGTGGAGTACACAATCTGCTCAAATCCAAATGTACTTTTCTGTCCTGCTGATATTCTTGTTTGTTCCGGTTTGGTATTTTCCTGTGCACAGTAATGGATGGCAACATAAGGAGCGAGTTACCTAAATAAATTATGGATGGTTCTGTGGTTTTCTCAGCAAACAGACAACAGCAAACTAAAATTACCTGTTTCATTCCTTCTCGGAAAACCCACCCAAGACGGTTAGAAATACGATGCACATGAGTGTCCACAGAGATTCCATGAGTATCTTCCAAGCAATACTCATGACTCGTGAGACGACCTGTTCAGTTAAGAAAAAATAGCTATGATAAAGAATTGTGTCTACATTTCAACTATGAAGGATATAATCAGAGGAAGCAGCTCATTCAGAATCTGGAATATCCCCTCCAGTGTTCAAGGCAAATTTAGAAGCTTCTTTTATGAACTGAGCTATTCTCTGATAGAATGCAACCTGATAAAATTACAAAAAGTATGGTATGAAACATAGATATGAGAAATTTCTTGCAAGTTCCGCCTTCTAGGACACTTGACTCTAAAGCAATGGTCTGTTTCAATCAATGTTAAGTTTGGCATCTTTGCTATAGCTTATGATGTGATAAGTGTAGGCATTTGCATTTCCATTTGCATGCTTCTAAGTTCATTTCTTTTTTGGTTACATCCAATACAGTAATTATTGACTTGTGAACAATGTGCACGAAGTATTCATCCAAATCAGGTAAAGACCTCTGGCAACTTACAGGTTTGATAAGATTCACAAGCATGGCCTCATCAGTTCTGACTATAGCATCTGGATCAAGTAAACCATGGCCAGAGAATGGTCCACAGCAAATGACAAGAATAGACTCCCGGAAGGACAAAACAATTACAACAGGCTAAACACACCCTTAAACTTAATAGTTTGGATCCTTAATAGTTATTTATCCGAACCATATAATGCAAGCATATGCACACACAGAGGTTATGGAACATTTGGCTCAATATATCATTTAGAAGAAAACACTGAAAGATCTGATCAGTTGTTCTCACCCAAAGATACAATTGCCTTACTTGAAGATGCTGATGCTTTGATCTTATCATATTGAAAATCTTCAATGTCCTAACATAGCAACCTGCATACGTATAAAACATTTTCTATTGAGGCGATCATGAAGCCAAGTACTAAAGCAACAGCACAAGCTTCTTTTTTTCCCTTTCCACAGAATGGCATTCTATTTCTATTTAGACAGCAGGTATCTGTTTCTTCTGGATGCTCCCCATTTACTTTGAGATCTCATTTCATCCTTTCCACTTAACAGAAGCAGGCAAACAGACTTGGAAACGTGGAAAAGGAACACTGGGTTCACACTTCACTTCTTGTACACCTGAAAAGGTACCAAAGGGATGCTTTTACTGACAGGATTATAAACTATACAAAACTCATCTTGAAAAGAGTTAATGCATAGGTACTGCTATTCAAAGATATGTCTTCACATAGTAGGAAGATTAACCTGGCAGTTGAAGGCTTGAAGCAGATGGATACATTTAAGTTGATCTGAAACTGTTGGTCACTTACATTATGTCCTAGAAATTAAAATTAGACTTTCTGAGAACCGTAAATCAAACAAATCATGTAAGCAATGGGAAATTATGTGGTACTACTCATTGTGTCAAATTTAAAATAAAATGTATGAAAAAAATTATGTGGTAATTTTGATAACATCTTGTTCATCTGCAGAACCCAAATAAATGGTACAAGCTGCGTCAAAGGAATTTATCTTATGAAATTACAACCCAAATATGTTCAACTTGGCACGATCATAACATTGATCTGCATATCCCTACACCATAGCAACAGCTTATTTCCACCGGCTATGAAATTAAAAAAAAGTGAGATAAACCTTCCAGAAAAACCGATTTCCCACCACACAGCAATTAAAACTCACAAGAAAAGGATAAAATACAGAAAGCACGCTGATTCCACCCAACTTACAAAAGGAGCTGCGTAACTCCAGACACTAAAGTTCTGCAGCAAAAAATTAGGGATGAACCAGAAAAAAGGGGGATGGTGAGTGTTATTTCAAGAAGAAACCCATCATTATGCCACTAGTTTAACTAAATAAAGCTTGTCTTCATTGTGTTACAGGAAGATTAATTGGTTAGAAAAACCTGTCTTCATGCATCATAAATAGATCATGGAACATGGCAGCAGCCATTCTAGATGCAGATCTCTGAGAATCACATTGCACCTGTTTCTGGAGAGAAGACTGGGCCAACCAACCTGTTAGTCTGTTACTGATCACAAATCTAGTATCTGAAGAAACCTTCCAATAGAACATATGTTTATGAAGCATTTTGCATCACAATTCGCTGCGAAAAGTGCATTGCGAACCAAAGAGATGACCCAGAGGATTAAGTAAATTAAACAATTTTGTAAGAGGAGACAAGACAATCCATCAACTGTAGCCACCCACAGACAAAGAGCATCAGGAAAAGAAAAGAAAAGAAAAGGCCATATGAATCTACACAGAAATGCCCCTGGATGCTAAATTCTTCTTCCAGTACTCTACTAATTAGCTCTCTTGTTTTTAAATGGCCTGCTACTATATAGGATGTATAAAAACTGTAATGCATTTCAATATAGCAACAGAGCACAAAGTTGAATTTAGAATGCTGCTCAGCAATGGCAGAACGCTACTGCGTTAAATTCTTGCGGCTCCTGACATTTCTTCAGAAGTTGTGCTGCAAGTACAGGTTTTCCTGCGGTGAAGCCGGGCTGATCTCTTCCTCCAGTGACCGCAGTCCATCACCTATGCTGCTCCCGGCATTCCTACCTTCTGTGGTCGTTCGGACGGTGATGTCAGCTTCCGATGCAGATGATTTCCTCCTCTGTGATGAGGTCACACTAGGGAAAGTTATCCAGGATGGCGCCCTGTACTCGATACGCTGATCCTCGCCGTCAGCAAGCTCGTTCTCTGAGCAAGAGTGGTTAGAGGACATCTGTGATACCTTGTGCATCCGGCTACTTCCAAGAACAACCTCAGTCGGTAGAATGGGCTGCTCGATGCACGGACTGCCCATCAGCAAAGCAAGAGCATGCTCCAGAGCTGTTGTCACCTTATCCATGGAAGGCCGATCTTTCCCTCGCATTCTGACACACTTACAAGCCACAGAAGCAATCTTCTTGAGAGCCTCAAGGTCGGAGGGTGGAGATAAGACTGGATCAAGGATGGCAAAAATGTCCCCAGCTTTGATTAGTGGTACTGCCCATTCAACAATGTTTCCTTCCTCGAACTGCATGTCAATCGCTTTCCTGCCACTTAGTATCTCCAAGAGAAAAACTCCGAAGCTGTAGACATCGGACTTTGTAGTCAAGTAATGGAGACGGTAGTACTCAGGGTCAAGGTAGCCTAGTGTCCCTGCTGGCAGCTCAGATAGCGGGGTACCGCTATCTGCAGGACCCATTATAGATAGACCGAAGTCAGCGACACGCGCATTGTGATCCTCATCAATCAATATGTTTGACGACTTGATGTCCCGGTGAATTACGGGAGGGCAAGCATAGCCATGCAAGTACTCGATTCCTCTAGCAGCCTGAACAGCAATGGTGACCCGCCTGGCCCAATTCAGTTGCCTTTTTAAGTTTGGATCGTTACCATGCAGATGCTGGTACAGGGATCCATGAGCCATGAACTCATAAACCAAGAGCCTCTCACTGCCATCTTCACAGTAACCAAGCAGGTTGAGCAAATGTGCATGGTTGAGCCTGGAGAGGAGGTCAAGTTCATTGTGGAACTCCTTTGAGCTCTTCTTCACATCTGATGCTTTTATTGCACGCTTCACAGCGACCACTGTCCCATCTCTCAATATGCCCTTGAATACACATGAAAAGCTGCCTTTGCCGACTTGTGAATCCTCTGAAAAGCCACCAGTTGCTTGCTCTAACTCTTCATAGGAGAATTCCTGAGCTCTCCTGACCTTCAAATCCTCCACGTCAGGCTGGATCCTCATGTTATCCTTCCGGAAAGAGTACGCTGTGCTCTTTGCCAGTCTCAGCTCGCTATTTGAACATTGGCAATGTCGAAGTTTGTGCCGGACATACAGGCAAGTGATTACTGATACGCTGAGTACCAAGATGATGGCAAATACAATCTCTGCTACAAAGACACGCATCTGAAAGGCCATCAACTTCCGGCTCTTGGTCTGCTTCTGTGATAAGCAGAATGACAAGCACTCTTGTGCGACACACCTCAAGCAATCGAACTGGCAAACACGGTCAGCTGTCGCATTGCAAGGAGATGACTCATACGAGTCTTCTGGGCAACCTGTACTACAGGGCAAGCAGAGTCTAGAATTCGCAGGCTTACACACCTTGCTAAGGCCAACTTCACCGTGGTTCACATATTCATAGTACCCATGGCTGCATACAGTAGGTACACAAATTCCAGGGGGTACTGCCATTGGTAATGCCAATGGCCCACTGTTGCCCCAGCACCTTGGCATCAGTGATGTCTCAGCAGGCACTCCACAAGTAAAGTAGTCCCCAGCAACGAGCACATACATCTTTAGCCCTTTTGGTGGTGATGTACTGTTATGAAGTGTGAAACCCCAGCAAGCTACTTGGTGATCAAGGCTCTTGATGCCACAAGCGTGGAACCGTCCACCGACCACAGAGACCATCGCATCCATTGGCACTATGTTCACATCACCATCACCGATAGCACTGGATGGTGCCACCTGCTGCATTTCCAAGCTCCTGCCCCAGCAGAAAACCTGTTCATTCTCCAGCACCCCACAGACATGGTAACCACCTGCTCCAATAGACTGGAAGTGCAGATCCCTTGGTGCCAGCCTGATGACACCACTCACCGTTTCATCACCCCAGCAGAACACAGTCCTGTTCCGCACAAACAAGCCGCAATTGAACATTGAACCGGCTGAAATGGTCGACACGGCTTCAGCAAGAACATGTGTGGCTGTCATATTGTATCCCCAGCAGTCGATCAACGATGCACCATCGTTAGCGCCATGAATCCCATCTGCAGCTGCTCGCAGTGCACAGAGGTGGTTGTCCCCTGCACTGATCTCAGAGTACTTTGCGCCCTCAATCATCGGCTGCGGCACCCCGCTCTTGACATAGGAGTTGCTCCCCCAACAGTATGGCTGCCTGGTGTCAAGCAAGAGGCCACACACAAACCCATCCCCCGCTGTAAGGCCAAGGAAAGGGATGTTGGGTGGCGCGCCATACAGAACAGAGGCATCTGCACCAAAGCAGGAGACCAGGTGGGAGCCATCGGAGCTAAGGCTGCAAAACACTGGACCGTCCTCCCCATAAGACACTGCAATGGATGACATGGAGCCAAGGCCACAGGCCCAACCAGGCAACAAGACCAGGAAGCACACTGCTAGAACCAGCACATGGCCCATCTCTTGAAACTTGGGGCGGGCGCTCATGCTGAGAAGATCCCTGCAAGAGTTGCAGATTTTTGAACTTTCTTAGTACCAACAGGCATCAGATGAGTCTTATTATATTAAGAAAAATCGTTTCAGAACCAACAGGAATCAGGTGAGTCTTATTATAGATGATGAAACAAGAAGCTTTCCCCTCGGTAGTGCCTACCAGGAAGCAGAAACGAGGGTGGTGGAGTAGCTAGTCAGTCACCCTCACCGCACAGCATTCGAACAGGCGACTGATTTGTTGATTTCCCCCCTTTTCTTTGGTACCGACCTAGCAGGAAGAAAACAACACCGACGATTAGAGTAGCGACATGGCAACCTGGATAATGACCTGCCGGCGAATCAAGAACCCAAGCAGAGAGCAAGAGAGGAACCGGCTCATCCGTACCCAAAGATCCACGCGTCCTTGGACCAAAGATTGCTTCAAGCCTTCGTCACCAGGCACTCACCAGCGTCAGTGCCGCACGACCGCACCTGAGCTTCCTCGATGCTCCCCTACTCCGCGGGGGCGAGCTCGCCGTGGGGCATTGGGGCACCGGGGACGCAGCGCCCCAGATCTCCTACTCCCGCGGCCGGGGACTGGCCGCGCTCGTCGGCGACGGCGGAGGGCGAGCGGGCACCATGCCCCCGGCGGCGACCGCGGTGCAGCGAGAGAGGGGGGACGGCGGCGGCGGAGTGCGGAGCGGCGGCCGCGTGCGTGCGCTGTCTGCTCTGCGCAGTGCTCGATGGGAGTGGTGAGAGCGGCGGCGGCGGAGGAGGTGGAGGGAAAAGGGCGGCATTGAATGCCCGAGGCGGCGTAGGTGGGGAGTGTCAGAGCGAATTCAATGCCACCACCGCGTATGTCTTGCACTGCACAGTGCTGCATGTACGCCCACCCACTGTAATTTGCACAGACAAAAAAAAATATGCAAACTTGATATTCCGATTCAATCATTTGTACCCGTGCCAATTATAAAGCTTCACCATATTTATTAAAATCTCACTATAGACAAGTTTGTGAGTTTGGACATCACGATTGGTCAAATCCATTTCACATCACTCTAATAAACCGGGAATGTGATGCCATCAAGATTTGAAAATCGTGTACAATGGAAACATCCCGAACTAGGGTCAAACTGTAGATAATTTATAAATATTATTATGTATCTAAATATAAATTATATCTTTTTTTAAAGACGTGCATATCACGTTTTTCATTAAAAAGAGGAGAATTACATCGACACAGTTTCAGGAGAAACTTCAAAATGCATAAAAATGTCTATAAGAAAAGTTAAAACAACCTACAATTGGAACGGAGGAACTACCGGTGAGCATCATGAAACGTTCCAACAAAAATATGTACGTATAGATCATATAATTTAATTATGTGTAAAATTTGAAATTAAATAAATACCAAACTACTGGGCAGGCTCTAAGAGCAACTTCAAGATTACCTAAAAAGTTCTTCCCTAAAATTATGTATTGTGGACCGTTCCAAAAATTTTTTTCCACAAAAACATATCACCCCACAGTAGATCGCTAATAACTAGCCTCTAACATTTCAAAACAAGCCACATCATCATAATTGGGTCCATTAGTTGGGCTGGTCACCTTCCCCTCGCACGCGCACCTCCCCCTCGCGATCTCCAGCGTCACCGTCGCCCGCACGATATTATTTTCAGCCGCCCCATCTTTTTTCGATGGTGTTCAATCCACAGCAAATATCTCCTCGTCCCTTTCCCTCGTCAAAACCCCATCCAATTTGAAACCCCTCTCGCCTCGCCATTTCACCTTCACCTCCGCCCCTCCTCCACTTCGCGGCCAGCCAACCTACCTCTTCCCTCGGCAACCATGGCCACCGCAGCGTGCGCCGTCGTCGCTACTCGCCCGGCGCGGCCGCTCCTGTGGCAGAACTGTCCAACTTAAACCGGCTTAAGTGCGTCTAATCGCTATCAGAATAGCAATTATCCGAAACGCACTTAAAACAGTGTAAGTCCGGTAGTCCATCAATTGTCCCTAGGACTCCTCAAAACATCCACGACGTGTTCCATAGCCATACATCAAGATCACTTCCGCGATGGGAAAGCATCAACAAATATTACATTTTGACATACATATCGGAGATACGGATTATTATAAACCATAGATTGAAGTAAACCTAACAGTGCAAGTTAGTTCAGTACTAAGAGTTTAAAACACAAACCAGTCCTGGGCAATAATTAAATAGCTGAGTTTTATTCTAGGGTACTATGAGACTCGTATGATACCCTAGTTCTTTGGGCTTCTCCCTCAACGATCTCCTGCTGAGTTTCTGAAACAACAACAAGGATCCTCTGAGTACGAGGGTACTCAACAAGACTGACCCGACTAACCAATATAGATAGTTTTCCAAAAACTGAATTATAGTTGTTTGGTGTACTGGCTGACTCACATTTTGCGAAAAAAGCTTACTATAAGTGGAACCTTAACTTTATTCTTTTACTTCCGTTTAGTTGTTACCTAACCAGTCTAGATGAATAAAACATTTTTAACAATCAAGTGGAACTAAGTCATACAACATATTAAATTCAAGAAAAACATTTCATTCAACTTGATTACACTACGATGCTTAAGTGATGATCAACTGCATTCATAACCGAGAATTGCGGCGATCTGGACCGATTTACATCCTGCAGGAGATACCCGACGACTAGCCATGCACAACTGTACAGGTTGCACACAACAACCTTTCGATTAGCCGTACCCAAAGATTGGGAATATGACTACCCGAACCCAGGGACACCCCCCCACATGGGACCCTACATCTAGCCTGATCTCCATATGAGTTTCAGGCTACGCCCTTGCCTTTCCATTGCATACCAAGCACGGGTATGAAATATTCCCGATCAGAGAGCCAACTAACCTACCGGGCTTTATTGGTCCCATACCCAGTAAGCAACCAGGTAAAATCACTTGATTAAAGGTTAAGACAACGAACAAGCCTTAACCAAATTAACTTATCAGACAGAACTACCATCTCTAACTTTTGTCTGCATTTCCAAAATCTCAAGCCATTTCCTTGATTAACATGTATGACCATCTTAGCCTTAGAGTTGAGTAACCAAAGTTACTCACAGGTATCTAAGCATTACTAAGCATAGGATAGTTACTAATTGTTGAATAGGTGGCAAAGATGTCCTTAATAACAAGATTGGATTGTGCATAAAAGTAAGTCTTCAATCAACTCCTAGACCTAATGCACACACATAAGGAAATAACTATTAATTGGACTCATGAATAGTAATTTCTGAAAGTAGATGGGTTTAGATGCACCGGGGTTTGCCTTGATCCACAAAAAGGTTAGCGTCTTCAGATGATCCTGCCTCGCAAGGGATCAACTCGACAACCTCCTCAAACTCCGAAGGTTCTTCAAAAAATTCCAGAAATTCCACTTCTGGAGCTTCAGTGTCTACGATTTAGTACATGCAGGAGTTAGAGATGCAAACTTTTGAACACATGACTATACAACTTTCCTTCATGATAAAGTTGTAAGCCAACACTAAACTACCCATAAAGATTAACCCACAAATTTTAGTTTCCTTCCTAACCTAACTTAAGCTTGTTATTTTATTTTAGAAAAACATTATAATTATTTTCTAATCTCAAAACTTAATTCCTTTGAATTAATAAAAATTTGTGAATAAGAAAACATTATTCAAAATTTTAAGCATTTAATAAAGGTTAAGTATTTACTTAAATACCTTAAATAAAGGTACTAAATAAATACCTAATTTTTATTATCTTTTCCTAGGGTTTAAGAATTTTAATGCATAAAGGAAAAATAAACAAGCCTAACAAAATTGGTTTCACTAATTTTGGACAACTCTACAATTTCAATGAATTAAATGGTGAAAAATGAATTTAAACTATTTATCTGCAAATAGAAAAACCTATGATTATCCAAACCCCCCAGAAGGACCTTTCTCACTCACCCTGCCCTACCCCCTCTCTCTGACCTACGGACCCAGCCCACGCACAGTACTCCCGCCCCCAATCGCGGGTACAGGCGCGGGTACGCGCCGTTCCTTGCTGGTGGCGAGGTCTCCGGCGACGGGGCTTGGCTTGCTCAATTCGCCTAGACATTGCGCACACGCTGGTGGTGGTGTTGGGGTGGCTCGACTGGCGACGGCGGCGAACCGCGGGTGGAACGACGGCGCTAGGGTTTGCGGTGGTGGGCGGCTCAACGGCGGCGACTCGACGACAACAAGCTCGATTAGCAGCTTCGCCTCGACCTACAACGCATGACGCTCGCCCAAACTAGGGCTCCCTATGGCCGGAGCTCAGAGCTCTCCTACGGCGGCCATGGCGGCAGCGGACACACGGCGGCGCTGGCGTTCCGGCCACACCGGCCATGCTCCAAGCCAACGGGCGGGTTCTACACCATCTACGACCTATGCGCAGCTCACCCAAACCCTTGGACGGCAACCTTAGCCCCAACAACCAAGACTTCCACAACGGCGGGTTCCTTACCAAAATAGAGCAGTGGCCGGGCACAAAGAAGATGACGGCGGGGCGGCATTGTGGTGGATAAGGTGGAGCAACTGCTAGCGGCGGAGGTGCAGGGTGCTCAGGCGAAGCTTTGGGTGGAGGGAAACGGTCAGCGGTGGACGGACGGCGGTGGAGCGTGCCGGCGACCGGGGTGCGGTAAAAAGCGAGCGGTGGTAAATGGATGAGCAAGACGAGCAGGAGCGGTACTTATCCGAATTTTCACCGTGCGCATGGTTGCCACCTCCAGCTTGCTTGCTCGCGTGGATGCTGGCCCTGACTTGTGCATGGCACGGCGGCGTCGCGCTGGCCGATGAGCTGGCATGCAGCTGGATTGCACGGCGCTTTGCTCTGCTTCGCTCCCCCCTTTCTTCTTCCTTTCGACCAAAATTTCAACTCACAAATTCGCCCAAATCCAAATCCAAACTCTCAAAAAAAATTTAAGCAAACTTGTAGAGGATCCCAAGTACTCCATTTGATAGTTTTGATTCAAGTCAAAAAGATCGCTATAAGGCTATGAATTTCGAGCTACAAAGTTCGGGCAAAACTGAAACTGTTAACTGAATCACGTGATTTAGTTTCGTCAGACATTTTGACAGGGCCACTTACCCCTCTTTAGGCTCGATTTTAAATGCTCAACCTTCTTTTGTTTTGTCCAACTTCCACTTATCTTTGTTCAGCAAGTAATAAGGATTCCATTTTGCACATACTCACATACACCTTTCACACTAAATTTTTCAGAAATTTGCACCAAAAACTGCTAAACAACTTTGTTTTTCTGGGACTTAAACAAAATTCCTCTGACAACATACAGTTTCAATCTTTGGGCCCTTAGAAAAATTTCCAATTCCTACTTATCCTTGTCCAACAACACCTTCCATATATTCCTTGATCCTCATATCCTATTTGGGCTCAAAATCCTTTCAAGGTTTATATGGAAAAATTTTCAGAAACGAATTTCAACCTCGCATAGTTATCACTGTTTTTAGATAGGAAATATCTCAGCAGCTATGCTGAAATCTGCTCAACTTCCCCACTTTGAGCTTCATTTTAAATTTGAATCCTTCACTTTCTTTGGCCAACAACACATCCAAGAGACTCTTCATGAACCATAGCTCACTCATGTTCCATAATATCTGCCCACTTAAATGAAAGATTCTTCAGAAACTAATTTCAAAATGGGGTACTCATTGCTGTTTTATGAATTGCATATTTTCAGATTGTGAATAGTACTCAATTTCTCTCATTTCTGATTTTTCATTTGTAGTACTCGTAGCTGGAATTTAACTCCAAACTTTATTCCTTTGGGTTTGAAATACCTTTTAGGCTTGACCTCCCATTTTTGCATATTTTTACCAAATTCAAATCTCAAAATTGAGATTTGACCAAATTTGGCCCCAATTTAACTTTGGCCCATAATCTTCCTTTTTCCTCCAAATTTCACCATTAACTTCTTAATGACATTCTTAAGCTACCATTAACATGGGGTGGTACAGCTCCTTCTGTCTCGGCGCCTCCCGTCCTATTCCTCCTCCCACCTCCCGTGGCAACATGGTGGCGGAGTCGGTCCGTCCGTTGCATGGCACGGCAGCCGGACTCCTCCTACTCGCCGCTGCGGTCGGGGCAGGGAGGTGACTACCACTACAGGAAACAGACAGTTCGTCGAGTGCCTGGGGCACTCGGCGAAGGCCAGAAAACCCTCGGCGAAACGTTTGCCGAGTGTAACACTCGGCAAACGACACTCGGCAAATTTCTTGACGGCAAACACTGGTTCGCTGAGTGTTTTGTGTCGGGCACTCGGCAAAGACTTTGCCGAGTGCCCAGAAAACACTCGGCAAACAATTATCAAAAAAAATAAAAAAAATCATCTCCACCGCCACCACCTGCTCCTGCTCGGCCGCCGCCGCCACCTGCTCCGCCGCCGCCGCTGCCATCCACACCGCCGCCAGCCACCGCCGCGGATTGCCCAGAAGAGGTCCTTCCCCATGGTGCTCCTGTTCAGCAGCCTCCCCTCGGCGTCTACCACGACGGCGTCGAGGACGTTGTCGGTGGAGAGGCCGTACTTGCGCGACAGGGCGCCGAACCCGCCGCCGCTCAGGTGGCCGCCGACGCCGACGGTGGGGCAGTTGCCCGCGGGGAACCCGAACGTTTGGTTGGCGGCGGCGGCGGCGTAGTAGAGCTCGCCGAGCGTGGCGCCGGACCCGACCCAGGCCTCGGCTCTCGACGCTTCGATGTGGA
>NC_028455.1:6596159-6718055 GCF_000263155.2 Setaria italica | reverse complement strand
TGATTGCACGCGGTTGCACCACTTCGCGAGCCGATTTGAGCTGCATGGGAGTTAAGTAGATCCTCCCAAGTCCTCCGTGTTGTTCAACGCAGAAGCCGAAGTCCAGATTTTGCTTCAACAATTTCTCGATGTCCAATTAGGGAAGGAACCTTCTTCTGTCCATATCTCTCAATTAAAAGATGCCTTGACATAACCTTCCCGTAAGCCTACGGTACCTCCATTCTCCTCGCAATCGTCGCAGTACTCACGCGGCAGCAGTAAGAGAGGAGAGTGAGGGGAATGGGTCGAGGCGTGCGGGGAAGAGGAGAGTGGGGAGGGGGCCGGGGGGGAGGCGATATTTGTTTTGTGGTGCCGTCTGTTTGCCGAGTGTCCTACGTGGACACTCGGTAAAGAGTTTCTTTGCCGAGTGTCCAACGTAGGACACTCGGCAAAATTTTTTTGAAAAAAATTTAAAAAATATCCAACAGTTTCAAAAAAATACCAAATTTTCACACGAACCAATATAGGTTCTCTACTGACTATACAAAAAGTTTTGTAGTCAAACCGAACTCGACCGTCACTTCGACTCTAAATTTTTTCGAATCCTTTTCAAAGTTACTATTCTTCTTCTGAGATGCTTCGGTTTGTAATCATCGTACATGATAAAATGTGCAAAATCTTCTCAATTTTTTTCCACAGCCTCCACGTATTATATCATCACATCATGGCAAATCTCATAATTTTCAGACTTTGATTGTTTTTTTTACAATTTAAAAATACTACTGCCACACGTTCATGGTCGTGTTTCCTGAACAAGATGTTCGAAATTTCTTTTCATTTCATGGGTCAGGTCTCAAATTGGTCCAAATAACATGAATATCATTTTTCTACTCATTTTATTCCATAATTTGAATCACTTGCAGTTCAAATTTGACTTATACCAAAAATTCCCTTGAAATGCAATTAATTAAATAAATATAGCAAATAAATTCAAAAATATACCAAATTTTAACATGGAGTACCACATGTTGTATGTAGGGAGTAGAAAAAAATTTCATGGTGAAAAGAGAAAAAAAATTATTTTTTTGCCAAGTGTCAAAAAAACACTAGGCAAACCCCCCTATTTGCCGAGTGTTTTTTTTGACACTCGGCAAACCCCCCTCTTTGCCGAGTGTTTTTTTTGACACTCGCCAAACAGGGGGCTTTGCCGAGTGTTTTTCATTTGACACTCGGCAAAGCCCCTATTTGCCGAGTGTTTTTTTTTTGCCGAGTGTTTTTGGTTTGGCACTCGGCAAAGAGCTTGTTTGCCGAGTGTCCGAAAAAAAACACTCGGCAAAAAGAAAACACTCGGCGAATTTAAGGTTTCCCGTAGTGTACGTGCTGACGGAGATGGCGCCGTTGTTCCCCGGGTGTAACTACGAGCACTGGCCTATCGACGACCCATGCGGCGGCGCGGAGGAGCAGGGGGCCACTGCCGGCCCCGGCCCGCGTGGCGTCGCGGAGGAGCAGGAGCGCTGCGGCCTACCCTGATGGCGGTTAGTGCGGGTGGCGCGAAGGAGTGGGGCTGCCGTGGCCGGTCCCAGCGGCGGCCCGTGGCGCTCAAGCTCCCGCAGCACATCACGCCGTCGCCGCTCCTTCTCCCTTGCCCCAGCTCTGCATCCGTCGAGCCAGTGCCGGGCATCGGGCGCCGGAAGACTCTCACGAGTGCGGGAAGACTCTCTCGCGTGCGCGGGAAGACCGATTGGGGGAGGAGGAAAATCGTGTAAATATGCGCGGCGACGGGCTCTGTTTTGGCGTCACAAATAACTTGGGGAAGTTTTGCCCTAAATAAAGTATTAGGGGGTAGGATACAGATTCTTATGGAGTTGCTCTAAACCTGTCCCCGAGGATCATTTTATGTTCCTAAGCTTTTAAATTGTGTTATTAGATCTACCGAGAGAATAGGATCTACGATAATGTCTGTCTCTCTATTTTGGACTACTGATGACATCCATGATAAATTTAAGATCTAAAATGTATTTTGAGAGCATTAGGAACTGATAATATCTTAGAACAATTTTAGGATCAAAAATGTATTTCTAGAGCACCTGGGACGAGCTCAGAGACCTGATGACATCCCTTCGTGGTCATTCATGTATTTTACTTCTGAATAAAATATGAGTCATGTAAGAAGGAAAAATCGATTATCTTTTTTAAGGCCCGTCAGCGCATTATAGCCCGATTTTGGCCCAATTTTTCGGCCCAACGGTGGGCCGCTTCGCTAGTTTCCACCACACTACTGGAGCCCTCTAGATGGGACCATCAGTAATGGACGGCGCAGATCTCCCCTCCTCCTCCGCCGCCGCCGGCGACCGGCGTCCGGAGAGCGCGGGGCACGGTAGCGGCGCGGAGGATGAGCGGGCCGCGTACCCGCCGGAGCGTTGCGAGGCGCTGGCCGCTGCGATCGCGGGGGTGCTGGGCGGCGCGCTGCGGGAGCACGAGGCGCGGGCGGCCGCCACCGCCCGGAGCCAGGACGAGGTCGCCGCCGCCATCGACCGCCTCAACGGAGGTGGGTGAAAAATCTCTGCTGCTCCCTCTCGCCTTCCCCGCGACAATCCCTTCCACTCGCTCCCTGATGCTACTGCGGTCACGTGAATGGCCGTGTTGCTTAGGGTTCTGAAACTTCTGATGCGTAGCATTTTTGCCTCATTAATGCTAGGTTAGGTTCATATTGTAGTGTTAATTCAAAACTGAAGATTTAATGGGATCTAAATGGCATACCGAATGGGTTATGTGTTCTGTATTTGTATCTGGGTACACTTTGCCACTTTGGGATCTTAACCATGCACAAGGCGAAGTCAAAATTTTGAGTTCGTTGCCACGGCAATTGAGTCAAAATCTCTCTTGTGCAATATTAAATCTCTCTTGTGCAATATTTTTTATGTTTTTACATGCGTGTATTGAGGTGTATATGAACCTCATTTGAATCATCCCGTGTAAACTATAAACTACTTCCTTCTTTCCTTTATGTATGGGGTATTAGGATTTCAAAAGGTCTCGACTCTCGAAAGTAAACTTTGACCATTAATTTCTCTCCAGTATATTATCAATGTAAACTTGTTGGTAAATATCATATTAAAATGCTAATAAGCCTTAAATTGAGAAAAGGAGGGAGTATGTTGTAAACATATGATCGCAGTAGTTAATAGTTGCTTTATTTAATGCCAGCCAAATCCAATTATTGCTAGAGACTGAGAGTTAATGAATTGATTTGTAAATTCTAGCAGTTAAAAATATGCCATCAATAAATCGAGCAACTCAGGGTTTGGGCCAGCTTGTACTAGAAATAATAAAGTTCAAGACAATCTTGGAGCTATACTTTTACCTGTCTATTCCTTGGAGTGCTCTTTTTTGCACTTTCTACTTTCTACTTTGAACCCCCCCCCCCCCCCCCCCCTGATTGTTCAATTTTTTTTTCATATATCAATGGACTAGACAATTTTTTTGCTGAACAATATGTATGTGTACCCAGAAACTGCATGGAACTGAGCCTAATGTTTTTGCAGAATTGGACAGACTATTAGAGAATGCACCTTCACTGGTAATAATGCAACATTCAGCAAGGATTTCCACTATCCGTAAAAGAATTTCAGCACTGAACATGCTACTGAAGTCCATACAGCGCCGCATTGATAACATTGATAGAGTAATTTCGACTGGTTTGACAAGTGGTACTGCCCGTGATAGTAATGTTATCGTCTGATTCTTTGTCTGTGGATGAACCATTAAGATGAACACATGGCTTTGTTTTTGCAGATCATTCATCTCCTGTACAGTCTCAAAGCCTGAAGCCCAAGTGAAGTTGAATTTAAGGTGCACCACTTAGTTTTTCTTCATGTTATTATCCATTTATCTGTGCTGGAGTCATGATAAACCTAAGCAAACAACATAAAGTATGCTGGCTTTAGTATTATGACAGTACTTCTGTAGATGCAGGTCTTAGTATTTTTTTTGCTAACACTTCATGAGAGATAAAATTAAATCCATAGAGGTGAGGCTTCCCTACTTTTGCTGGAAACAGTTAGATCCTACTCTGTAGTAAACAACATAAGAAGCAAATCTACTTTTCTTTCGTACACTTGCACGCTTGTTTGCTTAGTTGCATCCTAACACTGTTACTCTTCATTACAGGTTCTAGAAGAGGAGTTCCAGTGGTGTCCATCAATTGTCCACCATATCTGTGCGGTAGAGTCATCATTCGGTGCAGTCTGCAGATCAAAGTGAAATTATACGGGGTTGTGCATAGAAATGAAACCTCATAATTTCTTTTTTCTACGAGAGGTGTATCATTGAAACACTCCGTTTCTTTTTGGGAAGAATGAAGTGTGCTTTTAGCTTTGCCATTTTCCCTTGTACTTGAATATTATGGGGAACTCATAGAATAAAATTGACACCTTTGAGCGATTTTGATCCATGCTCGCTTCTATTCATGATTCTTGAAGATGTCAAAATCTGGAATCCACAATTGTTTATCTTATCAAAAATGTCGGTAGATGCCAAATATGCCATGAACATTTTTAGATCTGAAGGTTCCTTCTGGGCAGGTGTGAAGGTGTCTTCTAGCCAGGCCTATCTCCAATTCCAAACCAAATGTCAAACTCACATGCAGCAATTTGTTTACTCGATGGATCCAATCAGCACACTTGCATATTCTGGTCGGCACTTTTGGAGGTAAAGTACTTGCAACTTTCGTTGCTTCCACAATCAACTCAAGGGAAATAAAACAGAGACTTGGTCATGTTTTGCCAGCATTGTCAATTGCTAGGAATGTGCAATCATGCTGGCATGCAGCAAAGCAATGAACACACCAACATGCTTCAGAAGAACAGGCCAAGCATTTGTTCAGCACGTTGCAGTTTCAGCGTGCCATAAACATGACCAAATTTGCTTGACTACATAAAGAGCAGCCTGGAAGAACAATGGCCAAGTATCATGGGGAAATTGTCACAGTTTTGAGGGGAAAAAATGTTACAGTTACGACCATGAGCTTATATGCTTCCCCAACATACCAAAGACTACAACAAAAATGAACTAATCAATGAACAAGATATGAACCTCCAATGGAGGTTCTCCTTCAAACCTGTACATGTGTTGACTGTCTAGGATCTTTTCCTCTAATTTTACAACATCACTGTCATTAACCTTACCGCTGAGATGAGCACCGTAGTTTGTAACTATTGTCATAGGCGCATGTAACCTTCTTTGTGACCTTTGAAGAGTTTCAGGTGTCTTTTGTTCTGAGAATTGTTCCGCTTCAGTTCACGACGGGTTCTCCATGTCGTCACATGTGAATACAATGAAGGAAACAAGAAACAGAGCAACAGAAGCAGCAAGATCGCGACACATATTAGCATGACATTCATGAAGCCATCTCGGTTCTTTGGGTTCTTGTTCTGCTCGGTCCATGGCACACCACCAACATTCATCCCGAAAACTGGACAAATTGTGCAATTATAAGTCATGTAAGTGAGAACCAAAGAAATGAATTGGGGAAAGTAGACATGAATGAGAACCAGTAGAAAGAACTTACCTCCTGTGACAATGGATAGAGGAAGGAATATTATGGAGAGAAATGAAAGATAGTATAAGCTTTTGTTTATCTGCTCGGATTGCCAACTGTCCAGACTAGCCTGAAGTGTTGTCACTCTATTTGTTATGAATCCTAGGTTTTCTTTGAGCCTCCTAAGGCGACCTATCAGATCTTCAAGGGCGGCAATGTCTCCTGTTGAGAACCAACTCTTGCTCGCACATTTTTCCTTCACACGGGGGAACACTTGTTCACCATGAGAAACAACCTACACAAACAAAATAGTAGCATCAATCTGTGCCTTCTGTAAGTCCATACATTAATTCAATTCAACTGACTGTTCTTTCAGAGTATGGAAGTCAAATTACAAGCAACACAGCATGATAACCTTCAACATCGAATGGTCACTTACTCCATGCACATTGCAATTTTGACTAGAACTCAAACAGTGTAAATTGTAAACATAGGATCCCAGGATTCCAATGTACCTGAAGCAGGCGCTGTAAATCAAGATGCATTTTTGGGAATCTCCTGCCATCCAGCAAAAGTTTCCTCATAAAGTGACCACCTGCAAGCAATATCCACCACCAATCATGAAGCTAAGTCCTTAGGGAGGAAGAGGTGAGAATGCGAAATGGCATTTGCCAGAGTATACTAGAATGCAGGCCAAGACGTTTTCCCTCTAGATTTCCACAATGCTAGCCCTTTTCCTGAAGCAGACACAATTTACTAGACATAGGTCGCATTGCATTGTAGATGGTTGACACTCATGACCATGTGAAGTGGGTCTAATCAGCAAGCACTACTACACCAGGATCATGATTCATGACATATCAGCATCAGAGTCCTTGTCAATGTTACATTCAGTTCAGACTTGCATTCAACCATTTCGAAATGTCTCGATTTGTCGTTCTGATGCAAATAAACAATCACACGCCTTCAACGACGACGTCCATCCCGTCAAGGATCCCGATCCCCGTTCTCCTCTGACCCAGCTTGCCATTTTTGACCAATGTCACATTTTTTACCATCGTTTGCATGACTCGCTCGATTTCATTGTACACCAGTGATGATGATCCCATCCATCCTAATTAGGATGTGAGTTCATGCAGCAGAGGTCTACATTTTTCGCCTTCACCAACCACAGAGGCGTAGGTTGGCAGCAAAGCGAAAACTTTTATCCAGATGAGGAATATGAATGGAAGCTTACGCGATTGCCGAGCAAGAAAGCAACCCCCGACCGACCGACCGCTTACCTTTGTCGAGCTGCAGCTCGATGGCGTCGAGGTCCATCTCGAGGCGCGTGACAATGTCGTGGACGTGGTCGACGTGGGTGCCGAGGACGTGCACGAGGAGGTTGGACACCGTCCGCGGCACCGGGTTGTCGGTGTGCGCGCCGTCGGCGTGGTTCATGGCGAGCAGCGACTCGAGCAGGCGCTCCTCGATGACGACGCCGCCGTCGACGGCGCGGCCCCCTCCGTGGCCCTCGTCGGAGAGCGAGACCGCGACGCCGAGCGGCACCTCGGAGAGGAGCGACGCCTGCGTGGTTCCGAACGCGAGGCGCGGGACGCCGCCGACGGAGACGGTGACGACGGAGGTCTCGGCGACGCGCGCGGCGAGGCGGAGCGCGTACGCGCTGCCGACGGGCCCCGGCGAGCTGACGCGGAGCAGGAGCGCGTCGCCGCCGCCGGCGGCGGAGGCGCAGTGCGGGCCCGTGGCGACGAACGCGAGGATCTCCTGCAGCGTGAGCGGCGGGCAGAGGAGCTCGATCAGCGCCTGCGCGTGGTGGAGCGGCTTGGCCATGGCCGCCGCGCCCGCGCCAGCGCCGCCGGGAGCCGCGCGCGGGAGCTCGACGTGGTGCCACGTGAACTCCCCTGGCCGGCTCGCCTTCCCCGACGCGGCAAGGCCCCAGGGCGCCTCCGCGAACCCGCCCTCGCCGTCGAACACGTACGAGTGCCGCGGCACCGCGCCGGACGGCAGCAGCTTGCCGACCGCGGGGGACGGGGAAGGGGGCGGCGGCCCCCACCGCGGCGGCAGGTGGTTGGAGCCGAAGCCGGCCGCCTCCGCAAACGGGGCGGGGTCGCCGGCGCCGGCCGCCATTGGCATTGGAATTAGCGCCCGCGGAATGCCCACGTGAACGGCTTATATCGCAATTCGCGGGAGCCGCAGGGATCTGGAGGCAAATTCGCGAAAAATGGCTGGACCTTTCTGCAAAATAATCTGGACCGTTCCTTCGTTCCCCGGTGTCGGCTGGTAAGGAAGGTTGTTAAGCGTAACCCGGGGAGGTTAGTTGCTAATATAATAGTAGTAGTACTCATATAGAATTTTTAGGTTTTATCAGGGTAACAGTGGTAATAAAAGTTTTAAATAAAAAATAAATGGTTCAATAGAATTATGTGATTTTTAAACTATTTTCAGTTAGGTGATTTGATTAAAAAAATAAAAAAATGGAACAAAGATTAATATAAATTATTTTTAGGTGATTTGATTAAAAATGGGGGGGAAGAGGAGGAGGGTGAGTGATCTTTGCATGGGTTTGACTAATTTGGGAATCTCTCTGGTTTTGTGCCGGATGGAATCCATCACAATGTGCAGGTGTTGTCAATTCATTATTAGCCAATGCCCAATGTAACTTCTTATTTTTTTTTCGTTTTGGATTCAGAGTTTAATCTTTGTTCATATGCATGATTGCACGTGAGTCCAGTCAGGCTTCGGACAGAACAAAAAAAAACAGAGAATAGTGGAACCACTTGCTCTACTAGGAAACTAACAAAAATTAAAGCTGCATGACCTAATCACATTTTCGGGACATAGATCTCCAACGTCTGTCCATTCCTTTTAATTCAAAATTTTCGGTTTTCTTTCGTGAGGAGGTTGATTTCAGGCATTTCTTTTTGCGTGGAGGAGAATACTAAATTACTGGGTCAGGCCATTTAGTCGTGGTGATGGATGGCCCAGCCCATTTGGGATGGACCGACCCAGCCAGATCGCGGGCCTGGATGTGATTCCACTCGTTCATGCGCGATGTGTGATGTCCGGCGAGTGCTCAGCTCTTGCTCTTCACCGACAAATGGAGCTCTTAGCTTGTTCCCGTGGTTAAGACTTTGGCTTGCAGAACAATGTTTATTTGGATTTGTACTCTTGCTAAAATGCTGAACTATGTGTGATGTGATCTTTTGAACAATGTGTGATGCATTATTTGTAATGTTATGTGATCCTTGTGCTTCATATATTATGTTGATTTACATAATTGATGGCTGTGAGTTCCTGTGTGGGCATGCCCGCGGGCACACGACACCGGTGGATGACGGGCATGAGCGTGAGCACAACTTTTTACCCGGGGTGGGTTGTGGGCACATGTGTGAGATTAACTTTACGGAAAAGAAAAAGGATCTGTACAGTATGTGCGTATGAATAATGTGCCAGTTGCCATCCTTAGATGGAAGCACAGTCGAGCCGCCCGTGAGGAGGTGGCGTTAGAAAGTGCAAGTTCCACAATCCACTCATGATAAGGGTGATCTGAGCCCCCACGCAGCTATGCGCGCGTGCATTTGTCCTCCTCCATTCATGGATATCCACCGCAATAGCTCCAAAACATTCCCTGCCCCCGCCCCACAAGCGTCTCTGTGCCAAGCAGCACCCAGCCACTCACTATGTGAAAACACATTATGCATAATAGGTGACACGAGAAAGGTGACTCAATGAGAATGTCAGAATATTTTAGTGACACATGCAATGCATTTCACTCAAAGGAGAATGGACCAATCAACCCGGCCATGCCAGGATTGATGTGATGTTGGTGGAGTGGGTTAGTTGGGGCACTACGGGAATAGCGAGGCCCGCCATGCATGCTGATGTGGAAAAACTAGATCTCTTTTGGATCCGAACAAAACAAAACAAAATCTCTAAAAAAAAATCCGTAATAAAAGGGCACTACTAAGAGGAGTGATGGACGAGGACGGGATGGGACGATGGTGATCTGTGATACGATGATGCTGGTCAAATGGCGCTAGCATGCAGGAGCCGGAATTAAGATCAGATCGTTCCATTGACCCTTTCCATGCATGCAGACGTGAAGGCATGTGTGGCTGGAATTGGTGCTGCAGCAGGACATGCATGGGAATGAGTCATGCATGCTGCTTATCCATCCCTTGCGGCAACCAACAGAATAAGATCACTCACCCTGCCGTCTCGATCATAAGTTCATAACCTGCCGCTACCGCAGCCCTAATTAGTCGACCAGCCCTAACAAGTTTCTCTTCCTCCGTGGCCGTCGTCCTCCGCGATCTCCACCCGCGCTTGGAGGATCGGATCTCCTTCAACGCACGGTAAGGAACACGCACGTTTCTATTTAGTTCGTTTGCTTGTTTCAGAATTCGGAAACTAGCTAATGCTGCCGTCAAAATCTCTAAGCAGTTAGGTTGAGTGCTTTTCGACTAAAACTAATGACCTGTACACTGTAAACTTCCTTCAATACATTCTTTTTTTTAGATCTTCCTTCAACACATTCCTACTTGATTTCACTAAGCAGCAGGCTGTGATGTTAATTACTTGACGTGCTTGGAAATTGCAGATGCAGACGGCTCCGGCGAGAGGAATGGAAGTTGTTCCGTAGCTCGCCATGTTCCCTTCCTCTTCCGACGGGTGATCGGAGGTGAGCTCGCGGCCTGTGAAAAGCAGCTAGGGCATGGTGGCCAGGGAGAGGAGCGGTGGGATGGCGGTGCGGTGCGCCAGGAGGATCGGGGTTGCCGCCTCCGTGGCGGCGAACCTGGCCTTCCTAGCGATGTACATCCACCGGCGCTACTTCGGCGGGGGCCGATCCGACGGCGGCGGAGGTAGCGGCAAGGAGATCACCACGGTGGAGCCGTCCAAAGGCAAGCCGCCGGTCACCCCGGACTCCGTCGTCAACCTCGACCAGTGAGTCATCTGATCTGATACATCCATCGATCTCATTTCTTTTCTCTACCTTATCCATCATGGTGTCCATCTCCATGATGAATTCTAGATCTCTATTCAGTTTTCTTTCTATTTCTAAAAATACTGGGAGTTTGTCTTGAAGATGAATTCAAGATACACGCATGTGCACGTACGTGTCCTTGCAGAGGTGACCCAACTTTGTACGACGAATTCTGGCGCTTGATGGGAGGCCGTGCGACGATCACGATCCCTGGATGGCAGACGATGAGCTACTTCTCCGACCTCGGTGGCTTCTGCTGGTTCGTCGAGCCTGGGTTCGAGCGCCAGGTCCGCCGCCTCCACCGCCTCGTCGGCAACGCCATTGTCGACGGGTACCACCTGCTAGTCGGGACAGGATCCACGCAACTCTTCCAGGCTGCGCTCTTCGCGCTCTCGCCTGCAGAAGATGGCGAGCCCATGAGCGTCGTCTCGCCAGCGCCTTACTACTCGGTAACAACAGATCGATCGTTCATGACGAGAAATGCATGCCCTTTTGATGAATTTTGAGGAAATGTTCACATGATTATGTACAGTCCTACCCATCTGTGACAAATTTCCTCAACTCCGGGCTCTACCGCTGGGATGGCGATGCCAATACGACGTTTGCCGGTGACACCTGCATTGAGCTCGTTTGCTCGCCAAACAATCCTGATGGCGGAATCAGAAAAGCTGTTACCAAGTCCAAGTCCGGGAAGACCATTCATGACTTTGCCTACTATTGGCCGCAGTACACCCCCATCACCGAGGCAGCTGACCACGACATCATGCTGTTCACTGTCTCTAAGTGCACCGGCCATGCTGGCACAAGGCTAGGGTAATCATCTTTCCATTTATGATCAAAATTGTTAAATATGAAAAATAACGTCTTCACCGATAGTAATCTATCACATAATTTTTACATAAAATCAAAATTAAATGACCCATGGTTGTTTCCTAAATTTTTCCAGGTGGGCGTTGGTGAAGGACATGGAGGTGGCCCAGAAAATGACCAAGTTCATTGAACTAAACACCATTGGTGTGTCTAAGGACTCGCAGCTCCGCGCCGCAAAGATCCTCAAGGTTGTCTGTGATGGATATGAGCTATCGCCCACTAGCAAAGTAAACCTCCTCTTCCATTTTGCTCAACGAAAAATGGCAGAACGGTGGAGCAGACTTCGTGCTGTTGTGGCAACCTCGGGCATCTTTAGCCTCCCAGATAAGCTCTCTAGCTACTGCATGTTTGCTAAGGAAGTCGTCTCGGCCAATCCTCGTAAGCATCACATCTTTTTTCATCTTTTTATATCTAAAATAATAAATATAGTTGTTTCTCATATTAAGTTCCTTATTGCTAGCATTCGCATGGCTTCGTTGCCATAAAGATGGTGTAGAGGACTTTGAGTCTTTCCTACGTGAGCGTAAAATAATCACTCGAGGTGGATCAAAGTTTGGAGTGGATGAGAGGGTTGTGAGGATTAGCATGCTTGACACAGATGAAGCCTTCAATGTGTTCCTTGGTCGTATTGCCTCCTTAAAGTGAAGCCATGAATGTCGATAGATCAAAGTTTGGAGTGGATGAGAGGTGGATCAAAGTTTGGAATGGATGAGAGGGTTTTGAGGGTTAGCATGCTTGACACAGATGAAGCCTTCAATGTGTTCATTGGTCGTATTACCTCCTTAAAGTGAAGCCATGAATGTGGATAGAAGCATTGCATGACTTCAAGAATAAGATGTTATAAATGTTGATTAAATGGAAGGATGCATCTGACAATTTTAGAATTTTCTTGTTTCGTGATTTATCGAATTTATATTACTGTGATGTCTTATGTTATATAATCATGACTAGTTATTGTGATAAACTATTCATGGACCATAACTATATTGGGTCAACAATAATTCATTTTTTCTATTCATATTATACTTCAAATGTATCATTGTAACTAATAATTATGATATAAGTAAAGGTCTACTTATATGAATAAGTGCAATATAGGGACACATGTTCATGCGCTCATGTGCCCAAGGACCTATTTCATTCAGTCGCACTTAGATTTTGCATTGTGATTAGTTCCAAAATTAATTACTAGAAAGAGATTGAGTTAGTGAAAGGATCTTGTATGTCGACTAGAAGGGGGTTGAATAGTCAAACCTAAAATTTATCGCAATCTAAAACACTTTTGTCAGCGACTTCCGGAGTTTTCGCAGATTTCTACGGAATCTCCCCAAAAACCGGCTTAGCCGATTTTCCACAAAAAACCCCAACAATGTGAAAGATGCCCCCAACTAGTTCTAGCACAAACCAAACTTGACATGCACTTCTATAGATGATTTCCAGCAGGTTGAAAAGGTCCTGCACATAAGTAAGCATACCCAAGTAGGTCGAAGCGGAAGCACAAATAAATGCTAGATTGAACAAGTGAGGCAAACCGAAATGGAGACTCGAGGATTTGTTTATCCGAAGTTCAGATTTACCACTGTGAATCCTACATCCCCGTTGAGAAACTCTTCAGGATACGAGTCTCTTTCAACTCCCTTCCAATAACTTGGGTCGCACTCGACCGCTTCCCCATTTCCACTAGATGATCTTTTCCCTTGCAGAGGCAAGATCGCAGCCCTCACAAACTTGCCGCTGCTCACCACACTTTGGGAGCTAGCCGGCGACGCCTAGCCGTCTAGGAGGCTCCACCTCCAAGAGTAACAAATGCTTCACAAGTTGCTTTGATGTCAACTACAAGTGCTCAAGCTATGGATTGCTCACAGGTGCTCTCTAATGCTCACACACAATCTCACTCTCCACCCAACTCTAGGATTTATCAAGAATTACACAAATCTCACAAAGAGAGGGGAGAGCTCCACTAGTGTTAGAAAGGCTTCCGCACGCTCTAAGTCCAGCAAACACCAGCAACCCCTCAAGGAGGAGACCAATGGGTATAAATACCCCAAGCCAAATAAACTAGCCGTTAGAGCAGAGGAAAAACCGGCTAAGCCGGTTTCCCAAATTTGCTAGGCTGATTTTCAAACAAACTAGCCATTACCCGTGTCAGAGCCAAAAACTGGCCAAGTTGATTTTGGCTGAGTTAGTGCACTTCGGGACTTCTCTCAAGGCTTATCTCACATGGGTCAACTATAAACACTTTTGGTTTTGTCAATCAACCAATGTTGCATCCCTCTTGATAGTACAACATACCTATACTCAAAAATAAATATAAATGATATTTCAATCACTTGAGCTTGTATTTCTTCACTCATGCCATACTTTATCCATGTCAACTTGAGGGCTTCAACATTGCATTCTAGCTGAGCACATCCATCTTGAGCTAGTAGCTTAGGATTTTCCAACATATGTGATCCAAGTCATAATTCCAATCCTTAAGCTACTCCAATATGTCCTCCGACAAATATTTGATGCATTGCATTGCTTCACTCGGTAATGCTTGATTTGATACCTCAAAATCTCCCAAGTACTAGCCACTTCACCCTAGTAAAGATCCCATGTCTCAAGTTGTCACTTGACCAAACTTTGCTTAGTACCTCGTCGCTAATCCCTTGCTTGACTTC
Source organism: Setaria italica (assembly GCF_000263155.2). Classification (NCBI taxonomy): domain Eukaryota; kingdom Viridiplantae; phylum Streptophyta; class Magnoliopsida; order Poales; family Poaceae; genus Setaria; species Setaria italica. The sequence continues at coordinate 6,704,020 of NC_028455.1, read as the reverse complement.
TTCATCCAATCGTGCTATTTTGAGCTTAGCTTTGCCTTGACATCAACATTGAATATCCATTCCTCATTTGCAAGCTTTCAATAATGAGACCAATAATATCACATAGCTCCATGTCTCTTAGTCATGCACACTATCTTGCTCTTCTCTCTTATATTAACATCCCATTGTCTTCCAACAAGCTTTCATATTATTTAGAGACCATTGTATCAACCATATCACCATGTTTTTAACCTTATTTCAATTCGCTTGTCATATGTCACACTTTTGCTTCATGGGATCACATACTTTCATGAGAATGAGCCATGTATTCTTCCATTCATCAATAACACAATATACACATGAGAATAAATTTCTGCTCATAATCTTTAGCAAACAAGTTAGTCATTTAATCATTTTGTCATACAATTCACAAAAACCCACTTAGAAGCCTAGATGCTCTTTCAGTTAGTGAGCAGTTAACTCATAGAAAATAAAATCAAAATTTTACATAATGAACTTACGTGAACATGGAATGGGAAAAAATTTACTCCTCACGTCTTAATTTTTACATGAAAATTGCTATCTCACCTCACTCACTAAAATGTTAAGAAACTAAAAGATAGCATTTCATCTACCCAGGACTCTCTCTTCAATACCTTCTCAACAAAATGCAATAAATAAATCAAATTTCTTTTACAACTATACATGTGTAGTGTAAAAACATAAAAATATATGGCATTACAATGATGAGTGTGGAGATGAACCAGCTGCAAGTGAAGCAATTCAAAGTATAACCAAGGAGTATTTAGTAAATCCAATTCAGATATTGATCTGCTCCACAGATGAATTTTTGAATTGAGCCCCTCGACCAGCAAACCTGAAGTTACATTACGGCGACTTTGGGAACGCAAATCCCCTCCGGGATCCCAGCAATTTCCTGGGGCCGAAAGCCCCCGCGGAGAATCAGCCACGGGCCAAATTGACCTGGCCTTTGGAAACCCTCGCGAAGGGGCTCGCCCACCTAACCCACGCATTTTCCCCGGGGCAATGCTTTCCCACCTGGTTACATCGGGTGCAACTTCCCCGTGCATCGCGAGCACCGCCGCCCTCCCCTTCTTGGCCTCCCTCTTCGACCCGACGACTGCCCTGCCACTACCTCCTCCTCCTCTCCAATCGGGATGGCAACATTCTCCTCCCACTGCAACCAATCCACTCATCCCTCCACCTTGTAGCCGCGCTCCGCTCCACGCCTTTAGAGATCCAGTTGGACTTGGATTGCTTTCTTCGTCTCGTCTCTTGGGTAAGATTCTCTCCTCCTTAGCCAAGATAGATTGACATTTCTCCCATGGATGATGCCTGTGGCCCTTTTCCATTCGGCATGATGCTATCCTTTCTTTCCCTGCCCCCAGGAAGGCAGGAATCGAATCCGTTAGATCTTTGTTGCTGAATCCACTGGTTTCGCCATGGATTCGTTCATTCATTCATTTTGACTCGGTTTGATGTCATTACCCATGAGATTTGGTCGCATTGCCATCTAATTTTGACTTCACGATCTGTGTACTGCATAATCCTCTGTTTGAATTTGCAGCTTATCATCTATGTTATTTCCTGTTGAGATCTGTGAAAATAGAAGTTTAATTGGTTGCAAGTGTTTTTTTACTGTAGTGATATTTCTACTAGTTTAAATGGTTGCTTGACAGATCTTTGAAAGTGTATAGTACTCATTCTACTAATTAATAATATCAGGAGGAAGTTAGCCGATTCATGTTAGCTACCTGTAAGCTTAATTCAATTGTAGCCTTTACTTTATTAAACTTGGGCAACTCATCTTTGGTTGCTGAAAGTTTGTTTGATTTCTCACCAATTACTTAGTAGCTTTGAGGGGCAAGCTGTTTTTCTTCAGAGCTTAACATGGAAGGGATTTGCTAGGGAAAACTCATCCTGTTGTTCAGTAACTATCTTATTCTTTCTGCTATAGGGAATAATGTGATTATATTTAACCAAGTATACTTATATAAGAAAGCAAAATTTTTCCTAGGAAGTACTTTCATAATTGGTGCAGACACTGCAGCTAGGCTTGTTAATGTAAGAAGTACGACTCATGATAAAACTACCTACCAGTTTAGTCTATTTCCTTTATGAGAGGATGTTTTAGTTTTTGGTTTTAGTGGTTGTGTTAATTAGATAATAATATCCAACCCAAATACCCAATGTTCGAGTAGCAACTTACCGTTTCTTTCACTTTTTTAGTTTCTTATCAGCATACTTTGTACTTACTTTTGAGCATGTATTACCTTCACGGTTGATTTCATGTCTTCAAATAGAGTTGCGCAAATTCAAGTTTCAGCACAAAACTTTCCTCACATATCTATCATGGAAGCCTTTTTGAGCATTGAAACTGCTTACAAGAAGCACTAGCATTATGTTTGCTTTGACCACATCGCCTAAATCCAGCTGGTGTCTTGCATTTTCAGGCTGCTTGCAAAAACGTTCATTCTTGATTAGTGTCAGCGCAGCATCTATTTCTAATGCAGGTGCCACTAAGACCATCTAGGCCTATATTCAACTAATTTTCCAGTAGAGTAGCTGTTTCTGGAAGTACAAAGCTGCATGTCAGAGTAGCTGTTTCTGGAAGTACAAAGCTGCATGTCAGGTTAATAACATTTCATTTACTTTTTGATTAATGCTTGACAAAAAAAGTGTTACGATTTAGTAGTGAAATTATATAATTTGGTTTTCATATGCTGTTTACATTAATGCTTGTTTAATTGGCAATTGCAGATGTCTTATTGGATCACACCAGTAAGGGGGACTTGCTGATCTTGCATGGTTTTGTCATCGCTTTTCGGATCCACATTGTTGCTATTTTTGTCATGCCATGTATGGCATAGTAAGATTGTTAAAGTTTTAAGTTGGTACCTAAACTAAAAGTTGGAAGTGATACTTTGTACGATTTGTGTCATGGTAAACCTTGAGATGCGTTGGCTTGGATGCAAGTGTGAACCGAACTAAAGCGAGTCTTTTTTGCTATGAGACGTGTTCTTAAACTTAATATGTGAAGTTGGTATTTGTATGTCGATGTGAATGTATGGATGTCGATGTGAATGTATGGATGATCATGCAATCCATTTTTGTTCTTAGGGATTCCCATTATATTATTTTTGATGAATTTTCTAAAGTTGGTATTCATGCTTACATTGGCTAATTGAGCAGACCCAATAATAGTAGATATATTGAACATGCAGAACGAAGAATTTGGGACTATATTGATTTTTTTCTTTTTCCTGATTTTTTGCTCTCTGGGATTTCTCTCCCTTTACTCCCAAAGATTGCCAGCAGATAGGGAATTACTACCCAACAAAACTCCCCCTCCACGACGTACCTACCCTAGGTTAGCGCCCCTTCGTTTTCGAACTAAGCCTTAGTGGGTATTTGATCCAAACATATCATTTTCACCAATGCACTGGAATCTACTAGTATACAACCTGCAACGCTGCAAATAGTTTTCTGCTGCACATAGAGTATTTTTTCTACACTATAGTAGTTCACCAACAAGGGGTTTACAAGTTAGAATGACATACAAAATAGAAGCACAAAAGCTTTGGCAATTTTCCAAGGTACGAAATCGTGGGCTATGGAACTTAGCGGAGACCCTCCAAAAACGCTATGAGTGCTACAGTGCCCGCTACAGTGGCACTGACCCATTTAGCGGATTGCAAAAAAATAGGAAAATTATAGCCCATAACATAACCAAATATTAATACTTTAGTATAGTTCTAGAGAATATAACATAACCAAATAAAATAAGTAAAACAAACAAGTGCATAGCAACCACAGTTTGGAGTATAGACTTTTATAGTTCAAGATCACACTTCACTCAGACATCACAGCTTCAAATTTTTCACTCAATCAGACAAGTTGAAAGAGGCAGAATTATCATCATCATCATCTGAAGCAGCTGGAGAGGAAGGCGATGGCATGTCAAGATCAAGGTCATCATTGTCTGACTCAGAAGAGGAAGTCTGCACTTCTTCCAGAACAGGGATTAGCTTCTTTCTCTTCCTATTGCCCTGCTGCTGGAGCTGTACACCTCTCCTTTTTGGTTGTGTTGCTGCTGCATCTCCCTGTGATGATGATGCACCTTGACCTTGAGCACCTGAAGGTTCTTGCTCTTGTTCTGAGTTTGCATTTGGCCCACTCCCAGTGATCCATTCATTATCTTTATCTTCTAAAATATTAGCTACTATTTTCTCAATAGGGTCTCTGTTCTTGTTTTCTCTTTTTTGCTTGAGTTTAGAGTTGAACTTGACAAAGACAAGGTCTTTCAACCTTGCATGTTGAAGCTTGTTGCGTCTCTTTGTGTGGACCTATATGTAGGAAAAAAAATAAAAAATGCAATACTAAATCCAGTAAGAAAAACAAGTCTTTACTATTTACTTGCTCATATGTACTCCAATTTCTTTCCCAAGCTAAGGAACTGCATGTCAAACCCAAAATCCTTGTAGCCAATTTCCTGAGTCTTGGTGTACTTGTTCCATGGTTCAGCCACCATTTAGCTTCAAACAAGGGACAAAAAATAAAAAAAACATTTAAATGACTGACTACTAAATTATTAGAATTATGAATGAAAAACAACTAAACAAGTCAGGAAATACCTGGATCAAAATGCTTGTTTTTCCATTGCCTTTTGGCAATCTCCTTTCCAAATGTCCCATCCCCATCCTGATATAGCTGAAGTTCTTGAATGATCTGGAACTTCTACATTCTCAACCATCTTTGTAATGCAAGTTATTAGACCTTCTCTAAATGATTCATCTAGCTCAATATCTTACCACAATAGTTGCACCTTAGTGAATGTTTCTTCCTTGGATCTGGCAATGTGCAGTGCTTCCAAGCTAGGTCTGCTGAATCAACACATACAGAACCTGTTTGTGCTGTTGATGCTGTACTTGACAAGCCATTACCTACAAATTAGTGTACATAATGTTAATGTCACCGGCACAATCAAAATAAAAAATTGAGACAGCAAGCTATCAAAACAAATAACTTCTATACTATCACAGATTCACATTTCACTTTACAGTTCGTAGTCAGTACACACTAGAGTACTAGAGGCCAGACTACACAACGAGTCAATGACACATGAACTGAACCCTATTAGCTATTAGCCTATTGCTGAAAGTCTAAAATTGAAATGAAAATTGAAAACAGATCAAATCAATAGAAGAAAGATTGAAATATATGAAAGATGTAGACTTGTAGCACTTGCCTTGCCCGACTGGCTCATTATGATTTGCATCTATGCTTGTAGGTGTTGCCTAAGCCTAAGACATTATTGCTGCCTCTAGTCCTGCTGATCTGCCGTGTGCAACAGAGGAGCCACCACCCTCTCATTGAGACGCCAAGCTGGAGTTCCTTCTGGTCACAGGCACAAGCCACGACAAAGGGGAGATGCACTCTCAGGCGAATTAGACACCGGCGGTGGTGGCGAATTTTTGGACGGGAATGACACAAGGAGAGGAGGGGAATCTCGAGTGCTAGGGTTTCCAAGGAGAGCAGGAACGTATATACGATCTATTGGGTTAGTACTTAGTGTTAGGCCGCCGAACAAGTGCTGGAAATCGGCCTACCTTCGAATTTTGGCCCGCGGCTGACTACCCGGCCATAGAACGCTAAACGCTATAGACCGCTACGCCATTTAGCGCTGCTATTTCACGCAATAGCGATTGTAGCAGCCATATCAGCATTATGCACTGTATCGTAGCGCCTATGTCTCCAAAACGCTATAGGCCCAGCTAAAGCGACGCTAGAGCCCGCTGTTTCGTACATTGCAATATTCTCATACCCGAGGACCTGAAACCCCATGAAACACGACACGAGATAATTTCCGGTTTTACATTATGAGTGAAAAGCCCTGTCAAGAAGAACAATGCGGCATCTTAAAAACTTTCTTTCTAGTAGAGTTTAGGGTCTAGGCTGCAGAATCTTCAGCTGCACTAGGGCAGAAAAGATTTGTGCTGGTGGGTAAAACACATTTGCGCCAGTGGGTTGCCTAACCGCCAGCAACCTTGAGCTAGCAGAAATGGGCATCTGCGTTGGTGGGTGAGCGCCCGCCAGCAGAAATGGATTTGTGCTAGCGGGCCTCTTAAGCCAGCATAGGTAGAATTCACTTTTGAAATTTTAATTTTTCCCACCATTTTTTCTAATTTATTTCCCGCCAATTCTAAAATTATTATTTCTTGCCAATTTAAAATATGTATCTCCAACCACAAAGCAAATTAAAACATGGACAATATATAAATTTTCATACCATTAAACATTCCACAGCAATATTACATAAATATGAAATATTCATATTCACTACTACATAAAAAACAAAAGAAAAGGCCGGCGCGTTCCTGCCGCCCACCCCCCACGCCTAGGGCTGGCCGCCGCCGCCGCCAAGCACGCTCGCCACCCGCGCCAGCCAGGGTTGAGCTGGCTGCCTGCCCGTGCCGCTCACCTGGTGCCGGCCCCGCTCGCCACCTGCTGTGCTGGGGTCGCCGCCGCCACGCACCCGCCACCCGCACCCCGCGTCTAGGGTCGGCCGCCGCGCCTGCCGCCCGTGCGCCCGTGCCTGGGGCTGGCCGCTGCCGCCGTGCGCGCCCCCGCGCCGCTCGCCTGGTGCCACCCGCGCGCCCGCCGCCTACACCCCCGTGCCTGGGGCCGGCTCCACCTGTTTGATATTGTTGCAAATTGCGCCAGAATGACAGCACGACCCCACGGATCGGTGATAGTGTCAACCTGCATGGGGTCAAGGTGGGTAGCGTGGTTCTATGTGCGCGGTCTTGCACGGCGGCAGCCTGGCCACATGCCTGGGGAGTAGCCATCAGCAGGGCTCAAATCCACCTGCATTGATAGCGTTAGTGCCACGGAGCCACTAGTAATCCACCACCCGTCCCAACCTACCAACAAAGTAACAACACGAGCAGCAATCCAATGTCAGCGCAGATACACAATCCATCTTGCAGTCAACGGGATTCTGTTGGTGGAAAAGAGAAAAGAAAGCGAGAGGGGGGGCATAGGCGACCCAACTGTGGAGGCCTGCTGCACCACAGGGGCCCGGGCGGCGCGGCCCTGCAGGGCAAGGCAACGTGGCGATGGCACGCGGGGGTGGTGCCGCCATAGGGGGCAGGGGTGACACTCGCTTGGTGCCGGCCCTGCCACCCGCCCGCCGCTCGCACCCCGTGTCTGGTGCCGGCTACCTGTGCGCCAGCCAGGGCTAGGGAGAGAGTGAGAAATGAGCGTGGGAGGGATTGAGAGAGATGAGTTTGAGAGAGATAAGGCCTAAGCATGGGAGGGATGGGTGCATGCTGAGCTGGGCTAACCTCGTTCAGCCAATGGGAGATCATCATTTTAGAGGTGTGGATCACTGATGTGGTGACCATCATAAATTTAGAAAGCATCTGTGCTGGTGGGCAATAGAGTCGCCCGCCAGTAGAGAGGAATCTCTGCTGGCGGGTGGCTTTATTGCCCGTGAGCACAGATAATTTTAAAAAAAATAAAAAGTCTTTTAAAATTAGTAAATGAATTCAAACATATCTTAAACTTGTACATATGAACATACATGTCACATAGTGCATCTAAAAATTACAGTTGGATAGAAATCATAATTTTTATGAATTAGTTAGTTTACATGTTACTATAGTACTAAGTTAGTGCACAAGCTTAAAGCCTCACTTGTGTTATTTTGAAATGTTGGAGATGAACAATATATATTCCAATTTTCTTATAACATATTGAAACTTCTATGTCAAGATTGTGAACTCATAAAATGATTCCATACCAATTTATATAGTTTTTGGACCACGTTTAGATATTATTAGAATTTATTTTCACTAAAATTTTTAATAGAAGTGAGAAATGTACCTAAAAGCTTTGTGAATCTTTCATGGACTTTCATGGTTTGAATTAAAATGAAACATGTGTCTTTAACATCATTTTTCTGAAATTTTTTGATCTTATTTGTGAAAAATTTAGTTTAGATACATGCTAATTGCAATAAACATCCTTATAATCATTTAAACCATAAATTTTTTGCAACGCCTACACAACAACATATACATAGTCTAATATATGTTAAAAATATACCATGATATGTAAAATAAAGTTTTTAACTAGTTTAATTTTTTTTCCTTCCCATCCATATAAATTGAAAAGTATTTGTGCTGGTGGGTGACATAAGGACACGCCAGCACAAATGACCTTCATTTGTGCTGGCGGGTGACATAAGGTCGCACCTGTGCTGTGCTGGTGGGTTTTTTACGGAGTGGGCTCAGACCCTTTTGTGTTGGCAGGTGCCAATATCGTCCGCCAGTACTGAAAATTTTATGAGCCAGCACAAATCTTTTCTGACCTGTGCTGGTCAAATCTTATCATGAGGAATGCTTGGAATAGGAGTACCACTTTTTTGTGCACAGTAAAGGAAGCAGGCACATCCCCTGTGGCTATCACTATCCTTTTTGGCGCAAAGCAGTTGTCTCAAATTTTTCAACTGAAGAATCGGAATTCACAAAGCGGGAGAGAGTGCAAAGCCGACTCAGCGTGTCTAAGCTTGGTAGGACAAGGAATAAAATTCTCAGGACACAATGCCTCGCTCCTTTCCATTCCTTTTTGGCTTGGAGTACATAGGCTAGCGCACACGGCCATCATATTTACATTTTCAGATCTTTTGCCGTTCAACTGTTACAATTTTTTATCAAGCTTCAAAACACACTTGATTTTACATTAATTCGATGATAATAGTTATACATGTTCATCACCGAGGGTTTAATCAGTAGATCCTCGGGATGCTGGTGCCGCGGAGAAGTTTTAGCTTGGTCATCTTTTCCACGAGGTGACGCCAACGGCGACATTGCTCACCTGGATCAGAACAAACAAAGCAGTCAAGTCAGATTGATAGTTCATAGTTCACTTGCTGACTTGACAAAGAGTGAAAGAGAGAGAATGAATTATGGTCAGAGTGTTAGAGATAAGCTCACCAGTTTGCCCTTTTCATCCAGCGTCTTAGGATTCTCCACCAGAACCGTCTGGGGCCGAGCATCCTGCAAGTAGGAACATGAAAGTTCAGCGAATAAAGCCCGTGTCATTATCGTCCAACATTTTTGACATCAGTCTAGATTCAGACTGTTTGGTTCAACCCTATGGACCAGCAATTCCATCCCGATACTAGACATGGTCCAGAGGATTTTGAAGCTAAAAATCTCGGCGGGAAGCATCTGAGTGTGCTAATCATTGGTACTTGCCTACCGTGGAACTGATTCCCATGAAACCATGGAGCAACCTGAACCTACCAATGTTGTGATCTTTTGGGAAGGACAACCCAACCCTACCCTACTGGTTGACGCAACGAAAAGGGTGGTTGCGCTGCGATCATCGATTGCAGAAAATTGAAGTGACTGCACATAGACTTGGAAAAGCGAGGAGAACATACCGATTGCGCAGGCCGTGCGGAGCCACCAGAGTTGTTGTTCTGCAGAAAGGTTGTAAATGGAGCATGAGTTAGTTTTTTTATCACTGATGGCATGTCGGTTCAGCAATGAGCAAAAGCTACTAGGTTTGCAATTAACATACCCTGACAGGATTAACACAGCGACATGTTGGGCATCCGACGGTTGAGGCTCCCGGTGGGTATGCCAGAGTAGTCCGGCAATGCCCGCATGACAGGTGGCCAATCTGGTTCGCTGCTTCACAATCAGGAGCAGAAACCTTGTGTCAGTTGCACTGAATTTGCAGGTGAATGCAACTGCAATCGTTTGTTTATTTGCAGATGAGGTTTTACCTGATCTTGTCGAGTTCACCCTGCCGCAGTGCGGGCAGCGAATGTTGGCGGCGCCGCGGTTGTACACGAGCATGGTGAAGCAGCCGCCGCAGACGAGTTCAGACATCTCCGATCCTGATGGATTGGCGGCGGTGAAAGTGTTGCAGCCTGGACAGCAGACGCCGGTGGCTCCTCTCCGGTACTCAAGGACACGCTTGCAGCCGCTGCAGATCAGCTGGTCCTGCATACCTGCAGTTGGAACATGGTGGTGTGTGGTTAGAAACACGAACTTGATCACATCGCTTCCAAATTCCAAACCAGTTGCAAAAGGATGCATCGTCACTTTTTCACGTGATGGTCTATAATAGGCTAATACGCGTAGTTGCATACACAAAACAGAAACTGCTGCTTAATCCTATCTGCAGGCATCTGTATGCAATAACTGTTGGAAAAAGGTGTACGCCAGTGCAACAGCGAGCTATGCTCTACTGCATTTGCAGATAAAGGACTTGTGTGCCGGCGATCACATTTTGCTGCCAGGTGTCTGTGCATGATCCAACCTGAGATGTCTGAACCTCTATGATCTCAGGAACCGATCGATCAAATGGAAACCAGGCTACACAATGTGCATGCTGTGGCAGCCATAGATCAAACCCAAACCTTGCCCCCATGGTAAGCTCTAAAGCGCATCAAGAAAAGAGACCGCGACAACGAGAGAGAAAGGAATACTTGGAGAGCACAGAAATCCTCTTGGCTGCTAAACCCAAGCAAGAACCCAAGAAAAGAACATTACCAAGGCAAGAGCCCCAAGAATTGAATTGGTATCTCCGGACCCGACTAGGCAAACTTGAGCTAGTTTTAACTTTCAACTGAGCTCTGCCAACGAGATTGAGAACGAAGCTGGGCGTGAGAGAGATGAGAGTGATGAGATGGAGGAGAAGGCTTGTGGAGCTCCACGGTGGCAGGAGACGGTGCGTCCGGGCGCGGGATTTAAGGGCGGCGGGATGGGAGATGGGCGAGCTGAGGGGATAAATTCGCTCCGGCCGGGGGAAGGAATCCGGGCAAAGAAATCGACGTCGGCGCGGGGATGATGAGTGGATGGGCGTGCGATGCGTCGCGTGGGACGGGATGCCTTTCGGATATGGCCGAATTCCCGCGCCGGCCTTCCTCCTCCTCCTCCAATTCCTCCCCCTGGCCCGACCCCTCTCTCCCTCCATCGAATCTTCTCATCTCTCTCCTTGGATGGAGCCAATAATTCGGCTTGGCCAAGCAGCTTGTTTTCGGAATTGTTAATTCGATCGGGGCGAGCTGGATTCGATTCTGACTTGTCAAGGCGGGCGACAAGTGTGCTCGCCTCGCCTGCAATTGCAGTTTGGAATTGCGGTTTGAGTTCCGCCTTGGCGCGCCTTCCAACTGCCTTCGGGCGACGAATGCCTTTCCGCTGCGACTTTGCAAAGCCGTACGTACGCGTAACCGCCCAAATCTCCCCTTTTGCCTACCACTCTTTTTTTTTCTTTCTTTCTATTTGCATATTTTTCTCCCTGCTTAGAGTATATACTAGCATAAATGCCCGTGCGTTATTCCGGTTTCTTACTTGCTCCCAAGTTGTCATCCACTAGCTTCTAGTTCGCTTGCTTCACTTCGTAATCTGGTTTAGAATGTTTCAATTTTTATACATATGTAATGTGTCCTACATCTAGTTCAAACATGCATTAAAACTTCTAGTAAGATTCCGAACTAATGGCTTAGCTTTATGAATATGCAAGTTATTAAAAACATAAGATATAAGATATTGTCCACAAAACTTTCAGCCTATAAAAAGAAAAACTCAGTCCTTTATTATAATATGCTCAACAATTCATGCCTGAGTGTATACAGCCTGACATCATAGCCTGGTTGCTCCAAGAAACATGAGAAATCAACCGATGCAAGTATCGTTCTGCAATTTGCTCCTCATAATATAGTCCATGATGACCAAATATTCTACCTACAAATTAATTTTCAGATTCAGATAGTAAAGGCATAGCAGTCCACCTACTATCTTGCGGCTGAAAATTTCAAAATATAAGGACAAATCGTATTTAAGATTTGATTGTCCATCAGTTGGGCTAAAATCCTTCATAACAAAAAACCATGATTATTGTTAGGCATCTAAGAGAGAGCGTTGTATTAAGACGAACACAAATTGTAGAAGAGAAGGCATTGCACTTGAGTGACCATGAAATGTGCCCCCAAGAAGTACCACACCATCCGAGTGACCCACGATAAGCTCCTCGATCATATTACAAAATAAGTGGAGCAAAAAGATCCCTGTTATCATTAATTTACCTCTCTTATCGTTAATTCTTGTGACTTAAAAAGTATCCATGTTGATGAGCAGCGACGTGCTCCAGTGGATTTTTCCTCGTCATCCTACGCATATGATTCCCAATTGTGGATTGCCCTCCTAGTGATGCAGCAGTGGGCAATGGAGCTTCTTGCTGAGGCCGAAGCGGTAGCCCTTCTGGCAGGTGGTGGTGAGTGTTGCTGACGAAGATGACATCAACTAGCGCTGCCTCTGGTTGAGGACTATTGCTGGGCATGCGAGCGAATCCACACTGGTGGGTGGTGGCATACGTCACTATGGTCATGTGAGATCTGCTGCACGTCATGGGGGAGCTCCTCCACCACTATGTTATGCTTGTGACGCCTCCCCGTTGGGATTAGCTTAAGGTTCCGGCAAAGGGTGACGGCGATGTCCACCCTCGTCGGAAGCTGCGGCACCCCATCCCCCACATGCGGTGGCGTACCTGCACTAGGACCCCTACCCCAAATTCCTGTGTCCTCCCCTTGGCAAAAACTCTGGTGAGCTTGTCCCTACCCCTCCCGCCCCGCCAACCTTCCTCATCTCGACGGTTCCCTGTGCCGCCAGTTCTACTGCCGCTACCTAGCGCCATGACCAAGTGGTGGCGGTTCTAATGCCCCTGCTCCTATCCGTCCAAACAGCTCCTCCATCTTTCGTGTTCGGTGGCCAGTGCCACCCAACATTAATGTGCCTACCACCGGCTCTCCCTTTAAGGCCACCGGCTCCTGGAGAAAAATCTCGGCGCTGAATCCTGAAACCCGAACCTAGCTAGCCTCGCTGATGTCGAGAAAGGTGACCCAGACGCTCGAATTGGAAGGATCAGAGCTTGTTTGGGACACAAATCAATGATAGACAAACCAAGTGTTGAGAACCTCTAGAACACCTGAGTGTCATAGGGTTTTCACCGTTTACCACGATGCCACATAATTGTTCTCTCTTATTTTAGTTAAGGTTTTTTTTTGCAAATGGTTGTGTCATGTGTGTAAATGTGGTATTTTGTTTCAAACAAGTACCTACTACACAATCCCGTTGTAGTAAGATATCTTGTACCCGTAAGCTCCAACATGTATACCTACCCCTGTGTAGGTTGTAACCACCTTGATCTGATGTTGGCTAGTTATTAGGCGCCTTCTGCATTTTGTCTCACCATATCTCTACTCTAGATATTAAGTGATCGCCAACAAGTACTTAAGTTGTGCCATTTAACAGTGCGAACCATAAATCATACAAATATACAGTAGGGATTGAGTAAAGGAGCAGAGAGGTTGAGCCAGCCTACCATGCCTAGGTTAAAGCGAACTCCAACATATCCTTTGAGAATAGAGGTTGAGTTCACCTCAATAGAGTTCAACAACTAATCAACTATGTTTCCACTTAAAAATATACAAAATCTCAAACTCAGCTCACATAAGCTAAGAAAACTATACCTGCTAGCACTTATACTGTAAACTTTGACCTTGTTAAGTGAGATTGAGAAAACTACCGATTATACTTCTATAGCGACAGGCACATCACTTATCACAAAATAAATGGCCATTGACAAGTTCAAATGTTAGACCGACCTACCATTTCATTCCTAGTGGACAAGGATGGAACCAAGCCCATGGCCCCCTGCCATATGATTTGTGTTAAGCCTTAATTAATTAGAATGCTATAGTTTGTGTACATGTACGAATTAAGTTAAATAAATCTTTAGCAGTTAAGTGTTGAAATGAAGTATTAATTAATTTCAAACAAAACTAGCGTTTGGACCAAGCTAATAGCCTCTCAAGTGCATCCATGGATTGATTTAATTTTTTTCCAAAACTTCAAACTAGTACTTGTACTACACACATATGCAAAATTTAAACTTTTAACATATCGCACTCTCAAGGGTCATGATGAATCGGGGCACCAAACACTGTGATAATCACTTTCGATGTAATGTGAGCACAATCGTTATGTGTGTATCTTGAGAGTGAGTTAGACACCTCCGAAGTTTAATGTGCCCACATTTTCTCATTAGCTCATCAAAAGTTCAAAAAATATAACACAAGAAAGTTTGAAACAAAAAATCCACCTATATAATTAGCCACCCAAAACAACCTTTTTTTTATAAAAATACATTTTATGAAAATAATAAAGAGGTCATCAACCACCATTACAAGAGAATGTTGACGACTATCTTGGTCCCCCTATAGTTCAATTCTGGCTTCGTCCCCGCTAGCTGACAAAGACGCAATTGTACAATCACTTCAGGTAACTATATCCATGGATGCTTAAGTAATTACTCTTGTTGGAATGTTGTGTGATCAGTGATCACCTCACTCAGAGAGTTATTGGTTCCACCCATATGAACAAGCATGAGCATATATGACGTGGCGACCATATGATCAAGTCACTTTGCGAGGAAGAAGAAAAGATCTGACGAATAATAGGGGGCAAAGATCGGTTGCAGCGCTGGTAACGAACAGCACCAGTTAGTTACAGATTCTCTCTCGGACAGGCATCGCCCTCGGCGCATGCATCTTTCCTAGTCAGACCACCTCTGTAGCCGCCACGTGGCCGTGTGATCCCTTCATTCAGTTACGCCACGTCAGCGTTTATTATTCTCCCGGGTCAAATCATCAGCCCAATGTCAAAGGGAATACTTCTACAGGAGGCTGTGACACGTGGATGGCTGCCATAGCGTGGCCTTTCTATCGGCATCCCTCAATACTCGTGCAGGCACAGCTCCTGGCAACCGCATGATGCACTTTGCACAACAGATAAACCCAATTGTCAAAACGAGTTGGAAATATGAAGATGATAAACCTTTCCTCAGGAAAAAGGCTAATAATGTCGGTTAAATTAGTACTCCTATTTAAATAGAGAATTGACCTTTTTTCCCCACTCAAGTGCTAATGATAAATTCTTTGGGCGATAATGCTCATTGATTGATTTTAATTTGATAAACTTTTGTTTTTGTTCATGGAGATAGATGCCATCGCAAATAAAGCTAGTTTCGCGACATTTGGAAAATGATGTATATCAGATTCACTCTTGTGGGTCCTGGAACCATATGTCAAACTCACTCCTCTACTTGCAGTTTCCATTCTGGAGGTGCATCATCTTTTGCCACCATTTTTTTTTATTTTTTTCCTCCGTATAATTTGTCGCCACTCACACTCCCGTCAAGCATCTTGTGCATACAGATATGCTATATACTTCACTGTGTCCATGGACAGCCAGCGTATCACATCATTTTGACCAAAAAACTCACATCAACAGGTTCACAAAGAAAAAAAAAAGCTTCCAAAAAGAAGAGAGGAAAAAGCCTGCAGATGCAAAAAAACATACGTCTCTGCATACGTACTCTAAGCTTGACTGGTCTGGATAAGCTAAGCCGTGTACGTGTCTTTGTTGGAAGCTGGGACACCACACGTAGCAATTCTTATCGCCAATGTTATCCTCCTCTTGGGTTTGCATGCCCTGGCTTTTCAGAATTATTCCCTCACACTGTCTCTCCCTGGCTACATTCGTACACAAGGCTAACTCAGCAAGCTGTTAGCTACTATACTGCCTAGAGTTCAGATATTTCGTCCTACGTACGTGCCATGCATGAACCTAGCTGACTAGATGTATAGGGTGATGATCTGGCTGTGTATGAGACAGATGGAACATTTGATGGATTTCCCTATGCGTTTTGAAATAATCGACATGGAAATGTGTATAACTTTCCCGCGCGGTTCGGCCATAATCGTTAAAAAGAAATTCTCACCGATGTAGAAAATTCCGATTTCCAGTAGTGTACCTAAGAAGTAGACCTTTAATGTTCTATGAATTACTGGATAACATACCGCTGCCATCCAGAACAAGAACGTGCCATGAGCGTGTGCAGTCAAAAACATATTTGAAACTTTAATTTGACCCATTCTATAAAAGGATTTAAGCTTTGTCACATCAAAATGGTATCTGTAGTGTTTTACCCCAACAAAATACTTCAATGGTATTATACTTTACAAAAAGTAAAGTAATACATTGGGTAGCGTATGCTTACAAAAAGTAATGGTCAAAAAGTAATACATTGGCGCTAAGCTAGCTTTACACGAAAGCAAATGGGACCCAATAATGTAGTATTGGTTATCTCTAGCTACTTGTTTCCTTCACGAGAGATATACCTTATTATTTCACTGATTTCTGAAAATCAGTTCATGTCAACCTTTGCAATTGACAATTATTTTTCGATGGTAGTATATATTATGTCCGATATTTAACACATTATCTACTAACCAACAAGAGATTATTTTAGTGGCCACCTGGTTTTTCTCTCTAAGAAACCCCTTCTTTATTAGCCAGAAAGCCATTACTGGATTAGTGCTCAAGCACCCAAGTGGAAGGAGAAATATGTCTAAGGTTTTGCTAGTAGAATATGCAAATGTGCCACAATTTTCTTTATGAGGTAACAGAATATGCTGTCTACAAGGCTAGCATAGCATACTAATGCCTAAAGCAGAAAAGCGCACACATAGGTTGCCCAAGAAAAGAACATAGAATTTCAAGGGATGCGAATGTTGTGAATGATTGAATTTCTGAATCTTTTCTGCATACCACCCTATGTTTTCTTCCTATTATGCATCATTATATCTTTATTTCATTATTAGTGACACCTGAGCAAACTACTATTTCCTTCCTCAAAAAACTTAAACCTTAGCTTAATAAACTAGAAGAATATACTCATCTAATTTATTTGCATAAGGTGATTAAGCATTCACCGCATAATAATGGCATGCATGATAAAAGCGTGGAGTAATAAATAGTTTTTTTACACAATACCTACATGATCACATCCAACAGACTAGTCGGCAAATTTTCAGATTAACGAAGTCACCATATGTGCCTCATTGTTGATGACCACATCAACTACCATTGAAACACTACTAGAGAAACCACTTTCAATCCACTCAAAATATACATGTCAAAGTTGGGCCAAGTAATAATGCTAACATAAGTACTAGGTCCCACTTTAGCCGGTATATTTGTGGTGGATGGAAGGCCTCGTAGGATTTTAGTAATGGTTGGTACCAACCTGTACTAATGTAGCATTAGTACTGAGTGTCAACACTAAACGGTACTAAAGATAGGCATTGGTGTCACCAACCAGTACTAAAAGTTTATCCATGGGTGAATTCAAAAGGAAAAGCATCCCTTATCCAAGTTAGATGTGATGTGTAAGTGAGATGGTAAGAAAGCTATGCATGAGGCAAGATGTTCTGGGTTCGAATCCCACACACCGTGCATACTCATATTTTGCATGAAAAATCAAGATGTATGCATGTATGCAGGCCACCCGGGATTTATACAAATTTTTTAATATTTTTTGATGTAAAACTCTTTAGAACCGGTTGGTCTTAAGGACTCAAACTTAGGTGGTTAAGTTCCACCACAAATAACCTAAGCAATGAAGTAGAGGTTGATGTCAAAAGATGATTTGTCATCTACATAGTTTGCCATAGTCGGCAACGATTTTGTGAAAGGAAGAATACTTGCAATGCACATGTCCACGAAACTTCCAAAGAAAATTTGATTGGTGCTTGCATGCCAAATTAAATGAGTGATTGAGAAGCAAAGAATGGGAATTGTACCCTGCTGCATCCCAACAACAATATCTGATAAAAATATGATATCGATCCAAAGTGGCCGAAAGGCTAAACATGGAGGGCCATTCCATCCCCATTGCCAAATCACTTCATTCCTTTCTCTCTTAGGAATCCAATCACGTCGATCAATCAAGCTGAAGGTTTTATCATCACAAGCTCTTGCTTTAAATTTTCTACGGTCTATAGCTAGTTACTTAATAGGCAGAGAGAGAAGATTAGTGCCTTAGTTTGACAGATGAGCAGACAAGCTATAAGTGAGCATCGAACAAGAGTATACAATACCTTGGGTGATGGAAGTTTCAAGCACGTGAAACACGACCACAAACTGTAGAAATTGCGACTCGTTGCATGGGATACATGGGAGCAATTAGTCTATCATAGCTAGGACAAAGCCAACACTTGATTCACTAGATTGCTTTAAAATTGCTCTTTGAATCTAGTTAGATCTACGCGCCTAACTCCTTAAGTCTAGGTTGATGGTGTCGGTTGTGTAATCTTCTTTTCTGCTTGATGAAATATGTGTGTGTTTAAGGAACCTAGATGACACCATGGGATAGGTTAAGACACCGTTCATGTATTTTACTCTAGAAAAGTGATACAATTTGAAATGTAATGCAAACTTTACAAATAATTAACTGAGGCGGTTTGGTACAAATGAAAAAGGCGTGGTATATTCCATCTATCTTTAAAAGTGTAAATGTTGTTTGGCACCATCTTGGTCACAAGATTTGATCATTCACCTTATTGAAAAATTTAGCACAAATACGTAAAAATATAAGTTAGTCTTAAAGTACCTTCCAATACGCCAGAAAAGCTTTGGCCTGGTGGGTTTCACACCCGCCAGTAACATTCTGCCAGCACAAATGTCTATTTGCGCTGGCGGGTGCTCGTCCGCCAGTATAGACTATCCACTCTTTTCTACATCCCTTGCACTACCGGAAACAGGAACGTTGCCGAGTGTAAAATCTTTGCCGAGTGCTTTCTGTCAGGCACTCGGCAAACACACCATTTGCCGAGTGTATATTGGCAGACACTCGGCAAAAATAATACACTCGGCGAACAACAGCTTTGCCGAGTATCGCAAATAAGACACTCGGCAAACCTAAACACGACACTCAGCAACGACTTGACACTCGGTAAATCTCCAGCACGTGGCTCGCATGTGCGCCGTCCGTTAGGGGAGTGTGCCGACCATTAGTACATTGGTTAATACATCAGCTTCGCTGGACATTCTTGAAATAATAATTGTATGCAACGTGTCTATACGCAGGACTTCTATAGATGCCAGGAGGGATTCGAGGCTAGGGCGGCCTCCATCACTGAACAAGCCACCAAGAAGCTCATCAAGGACATGCACTATGAGGCGCGGGTTCAGGCCATCATCGAGTTCTATGCTGAATTCAGAAGGATGAAGGTCAAAAAAGAAGAGGCAAGGACAATGAACTTGACCAAGGAAGAATAAATGGCGATACGTACAGAAAGTTAATATTTATTATTTCTGAGATTAATTACGCTTAATTTCTTTTGTTATATGTCAGACACTTGATGATGTAGGTGCCTCCGTGGTGGTGCCGAGCCTATACCCGGTGTTGGGAACAAATGGTGGAGGTGTGGTTGCAGCCCGGGTGATTGGAGAACCACCTTGCTTGCTGGGAGCGGCATCTGCGTATGCCATATGCATCACGCCATCAAGGCAGCCTGAGCCTTGATGAATACAAGAAAAAATGGGTACGCGAATTCATTTCTTTATTCTCACACTCAATACTGCATACTTTCTAATCCTTTTGCATTTTTGCCGCAGACGTCATCACATGATGGCCAGGAGTGCTCCCGGTTCAAGGCATGTGTTATGTCCAAAAAGGGCAAGGCGACGGCCAACATTGACTTCAACCCGGAGGACCCGCCCGAGGCGTACAGCCATGCTAGCATCCACAGTCGCGTCACCGAGTACACATCAATGTCAAAGGAGGTTCATGGGCCAGAGTTCGATCCGAGCTCTCAGGATATTGATGTAGAAATTGTGATGAGGGTGGGAGGAGGCAAGAAGCATGGCCGGTATTGGATTGGAGATAGCGTGATCGACACTGCCAGTACTCCCAGTCTCTCCCAGATCCGAGCAAGGAGCACGGACTCTAGCCCCGCGATACGGGCACGACCGACTACTGCACAGTTACAGATGCAGGCTCTGCAGGTTATTTCTATTTGTTTCATCGTTCGTTGATTTTTATGTACCTTTTACTTTGCAATAAGATATTGGGATGAAATATTGTAGGCCCAGGTGGAAGTAGAATGGAAGCAACGGAAGGACCTAGAGGCGAGGATCGAGGCATATCGGTAGATAGAAAGGCAGAGGACGGAGTCGATGTTCCATTACATGCAGAGTGTTTTTCAGAGTTTAGGTCAAACTCCACCACCTATACTACCGAACCTATTCCCACCACCTCCACCTCCTGCAGCTACTCCTGTGAGTCACTCTCAACCTTACAATCAATCTAGAATTAAACTAGAAACTACAGGCACTAGAAACTTACACTAGAAAAGTGACAAATGCAATCTCTTTAACTTTGTGCAGAATCAATCGGCGGCATCCATTGCAGAATCATCTTGGGGGCAGTGGCCACCTACACATCCTCCTCAGTGACTTGTTTGAACGGCTATTGTGTTAAGCAAACTTGTGAGTTACTTGTTTAGACTAGAACCTATATGTACTTTTGAATGTTATTTGTATGCTTGTGATGCTTGTGATGGAATCTATATGCCTGTGATGCAATTTATATACCTGTGATCCTTCTATGGTTGTTTTTTGAGAGGGGTCCTTTATACATAACGAATCTGTTTTACAGGTGGTGGAAGGAACACTCGGCAAAGAGGCCAGTTTCTGTTATTCTGAGACTACTTTGCCGAGTATTTTGATACAACACTCGGCAAAGGCGCCATAAAAAGCTGGTGGAAGCGTCCTCTTTGCCGAGTGCCACGAAACCGATACTCGGCAAATACCAAAAGTTCGCCAAGTGCCACGAAACCGACACTCAGCAAACACCAAAAGTTCACCGAGTGTCATGGGCACGACACTCCGCAAAATTTGAATCTTTGCCGAGTGTCTGCGAAACGGCACTCGGCAAAATTTAGACTCTTCGCCGAGTGTCGGGACGGAGGCACTTGGCAAAAGGTCAACGTTTGTCGAGTGTTCTTCCATCTGGCACTCGGTAAAGGCGTCATTACCGTGACAGTCCGTCAACGCCTTTTTGCCGAGTGTTTTTTAGCACTCGGCAAAGCGTTTGCCGAGTGCCCGGCGTTTGACACTCGGCAAATCCACTGTTTGCTGTGGGAAAGTTCGCCAAGTCCAGTTCGCCGAGTGTTACACTCGGCAAACTCTTTGCCGAGTGTTTTTGGACCTTCGCCGAGTGCCTGGGGCACTCGGCAAACGTCCTGTTTCCGGTAGTGTTGTACATACATACGATCTGGCATAGTGTTTAATAATAAAACAAGTAAAAATTGGTATAGTTCTTCTATTAAAGGACGAATCGGTCAATGCCGCATAGAAAGTTAATGGTGCGAAACAGTATTTCTTGCTTTAAATTTTCTACGGTCTATAGCTAGGTACTTAATAGGTAGAGAGAGAAGATTAGTGCCTTAGTTTGACAGATGAGCAGACAAGCTATAAGTGAGCATCGAACAAGAGTATACAATACCTTGGGTGATGGAAGTTTCAAGCACGTGAAACACGACCACAAACTGTAGAAATTGCGACTCGTTGCATGGGATACATGGGAGCAATTAGTCTATTATAGCTAGGACAAAGCCAACACTTGATTCACTAGATTGCTTTAAAATTACTCTTTGAATCTAGTTAGATCTACGAGCCTAACTCTTTAAGTCTAGGTTGATGGTGTCGATTGTGTAATCTTCTTTTCTGCTTGATGAAATATGTGTGTGTTTAAGGAACCTAGATGACACCATGGGATAGGTTAAGACACCGTTCACGTATTTTACTTAGAAAAGTGATACAATTTGAAATGTATATGCAAACTTTACAAATAATTGACTGAGGCGGTTTGGTACAGATGAAAAAGGCGTGGTATATTCCATCTACCTCTAAAAGTGTAAATGTTGTTTGGCACCATCGGCTCTTGGTCACGAGATTTGATCATTCGTCTTACTGAAAAATTTAGTATAAATACGTAAAAATATAAGGCTACGCCAGAAAAGCTTTGGCCTGGCGGGTTTCACACCCGCCAGTAATATTCTACCAGCACAAATGCCTATTTGCGCTGGCGGGTGCTCACCTATCAGCACAAACTATCCACTCTTTCCTACATCCTTTCCATGCATACGATCTGGCATAGTGTTTAATAATAAAACAAGTAAAAATTGGTATAGTTCTTCTAATAAAGGACGAATCGGTCAATGTCGCATAGAAAGTTAATGGTGCGAAACAGTATTTCTTTAGAAAAAAATATTTACGTATGTGCATCTACTGTGCGCTTAAAAAGTTATGTTATTAGCAGTCAAATTTCTATTGTATTTGACAATGTACCCGTGTCCAAAGCATCACACTAGTGTCGGCAGGGGGGGGGGGGGGGGGGCCGAGGGGTTTTTGGGGGCCCTGGGTAAAAAAAACCTAACTGAAGGAAAACAATGGCACTTTTTCTTTGGGGCCCCCGGGTTTTCACAATTCGACACAAGTTATCCTCAGAAGCTTTATAACATTAATTTGGTTGATGGAGTTATATATACTTTGGATTTGATTCTCCTTTGAAAAACAAATTAAAATTAGTGAAGTCCAGAATCAATTATGGCATGAACTGGAATAGCTTTTCGTAATTAGGTCTAGAAAAGAACAGGATCAGCTGTAAACAATGGGAAAAAGGAGGAAAGGATGAGACTTGTTACGTGGCAAGGGCCACTTTACATTCAATCAAATATTCCCCCAGATCAGATCATCTCGTAGAAGATGTACAAAATAACTTTTTTGAAGAAAATGAAGTGCGTATCTTTTGTGTGGAAAAATTAACACGAAATAAATAGTATTATTATCACTAGGAAGGATGAAATGTCTGTTACAAGTTGTTGGAGGCTGCCCTTTTTTTGGCATAAACAAGATATGTAAATAGTATCAAACAACTATAAAATGTTCACAACAAACTGAAATTAGATTGAATACTCACAGTAAACAGGTTTGCCATCCGGCCGCGGTTTAAAATCGACACAAGAAGCAAACCACCTAATAATAAAAGGGTGAACTTTATGCTAGAATTACTCCCTCCATTCCAAATTACTATTCGTTTTTGGTTTTTTAGATACGTAAGTTTTGCTATGTATCTAGACATAGTACATATCTAGGTGCATATCAAAATGTATGTATCTAGAAAAGTCAAAATAAGTAGTAATTTAGTACAGAGGGAGTATTAATCAATACAAGGGCTAACGTACCAACCTCTTATTTTAAGGATATGTACTATATATCTTTGTGCCAAAATAAATTTAATTCCGACTATGCATCTAATTCGAGTTGTTCCGAGATGGAGGCACTGCAGTGGAGATGTTTCTCACCGCTGTGTGATGGTCAAGTAGCCACTTTTAATGGCGTGATCGAGTTCAATTCTCCTCGATCGAACTGCCTAGAAAGTAAGGCGATTATTTCGTTCTTTATTTCGATAGGTAACCGCTCTATTACAGTGAAGTAACTACCTGGCTGCCGATCTTGCATGAACGGGAAAACACAAGCTGGACATGCATGCTATTAGCCTTGTTCTTGATCAGTAGTAGCACGTGATTGTACCTTCATGTTATCCGGTAAAAAATGCAGGTGCTAGAACGTAGTTTACACGGCACAGCCGCAGCATCTTCGACGTGCTTATCGTCTCATGCATGCATGACTCATCGTCCACGGAGCATGCAGATCGATGGAATCTGTCATCTATGTGTACAAGCATGCGTGTGCAGTGCCTGGCTTTTGCACGTCATCACTCATCAGGTATTCCAGGATCAGATACATGCTGCGTGCAATGGTTACTTCCTCACAGCCGGAGACAGAATCTCAGGAGACAGTCAAAAAACTTCTCCCTCTTTTGCATTGTGGGAATGCGTAGTAGATGATATATTCTCCATTCGCGAACTGGTAGCTCAGCTGGTTAGGTTACTTGTGGTGGAACCTGCTCACCAGAATTTGAGTCCTCGACTCAACACTGGTGCTCATATTTTTCTAAATTTATTTTAGGATTTAGCCGGTGCTATTCGTTTCAGCTACAGATCTCGACAGGTAGAAAGATGCATTAATGGATTATATACCGGTTACAGTGGCTGCCAGTTTTATGCGTGTGAACCGAACATTCCATCCCCCTGAAACCGGATAGGAATGCGTTAGAGAAAAACACACATGTTGCTTGCTTGTTATGGAGAAGATTAAATACCAAGATATAAGGAAGATTATTTCATTTTGAAGAATACCAGATGAATTATGATTTTTAAATTAAGAAATGTTGGTAATTAAGGAAGATTCACTCGCATGAATGCTTATGCTAGTTTTTAGTATTGCAAAACGTATGAAGTTATATAATGAAAACATAATATATTTTGGTTATTTGTAATTTTGTAATATAGAGCCTCGATCAGTTTGTGTTTCACACCAGGGCCTCGAAAACTTTGGTACGGCTCTGATCCTCTCCGGCTCACCTCCCCAAGCCCGGCTCCTCCTTTTCGCACGGTACGACATCTGTCTCTTGAACCTAGGGTTTGTGGATTTTTTTTTTTGGATTTGTTCCTCTTGCCGCCAGGTTAGCTATGCTTGTTCATGCTGCTATTAGGAGATACATAAGCTTTATGGACTTGGAATTGTTAGTCTCTTATTAGTGTCCAGTTCTAGTTTGGAGGCTTGCTATCGTAGTTCAATAACTGTAGATAGTTCTGTTTTGACATGGATCACATCAAGCACACTTGCAGTTGGTATGGATCGTTGTTTTGTCATGAACAGTATAAGTTTATTTGGGCATTTATATGCACGGTCACCTAGCTGAATTTTATGTTATCCAAGTGCCAACTTGTCTTCACTATCGTTATCAGATTGCTGGAATGAATACATTGTCCCTTGAGCAGTTTGAGTCTTTTTGATGAATTCATGTTTTGCAGTTTAAATACGAATACTATTTTTAATCAGGATATACAAATCCTATTTAGTATGATGAATTCAAGATCTAGGATGGATCTAGGATATACTATGCAGTTGATTTCATGTTGTATGCCGTCTGTTGAACATCGGGTTGTCAAATGTTTGCAGTTATTTTTACGATTCCTTATGTTGTCTAAAATTGTTCTCGACCGAGATTGCTGAATGTTTGACCTAGTAGGCAATATTTTTTTCAGTAATTGTAATTTGGTTGTATGCCTAGTTCTTTTTAGTGAATGCTAACTTCAAGAAGCAAATGTTTTCACCACAAAAATAGTCTGGTGCATGCATTAAGCATGCTAGTTAGTCAACTTGTTTGTAACCATTTGATGGTGCTATGAGGGTTAGGTCCCAATGATTTTCTCTTAGGTTTCATCTCCATTTTAATGGTTGGGTTTTATATTGCTCGCCAAACTTATCATAACTTATACGGAAAAGTGACCCCACCCACCTCATTTACCTAGGCCTGCCTATGTTCAAACAACACAGGTGGAATTTTTAGTCAATTTGTATTGATTTGATGTGATAGGTTTTTATAGATAAGATTAGTAGCCTTTTTACGTAATTCTTTGGATTCTTCTATCCAAAGGAGGCACCTCTTGCATTTGATATTAAGACAGAGGAATAAACATGGTCCTTTCCCTGCAGCTGAATTCCATTGCCCCTTGGTGCCTGCTCGTTCTGCTGCGTGCATCCTTCGACATTCACTCCTGCATGGCATTTTTATCTTCTCTCCAAAAATATAGCAGATCCACTTGTTAGGAGGTTATAACTGCCACAACTTAAACACATAATAAAGTTAATTGGTGTTCACAACTTTTGTTGTCTGCATGCATCATATTTTTCTAGCAATGCAAAATAATGCTACAACGAAGTGGGAAAGTGTGACATCCGATTCAAATTTGGATGACCCAGTAGTGGCCCATGAGCGCATATGCGAATGTTTAGTACCACCTTGCTAGTTGAGCGAGGGTGGAACTAACTTATAAGTCTTTGTCCTCCAGCCATAGTACCTTTGGGTTAACCGTTTTATATGAAGCAAGGACAAAAGTGTAAGCACAGTGCTATGTGCACGTGTGCCCGCCCCTCGGAAGGGCTGGACGGTGCGACTTTGGAGAACGTGTGTTACAAGTGGTATCAGAGCTGACCCTCGCGGTTGCACGTACGAGTCAGTGTGCAGACATATGGCACATGGAGCGTGTGAGCCTGAAGGGGACACATGACATGGCATATAGTGCTGGCACTGGACGTACAATCGTGCGCTAAGAGGGGAACGTTCCTGAACAGTTGCCCAAGTGTGGGGGAGTTGGACTGATGAGGAGTCGGTTCCTTTGAGGGTGGGTGTATGTGACATCCGCCCAAATTTAGATGGCCTAGTAGTAGCTCATGAACGTAGGTGCATATATTTAGTACCACCTTACTAGTTGAGTAAGGGTAGAACCAACTTATAAGCCTATATCCTCCAGCCATAGCACTTTCAGGTTAACCCTTTTATATGAAGCGAGGACGACAGTGTGGCGGGACCGCCCAAATTAAACCGGCTCAAGTGCTCTCCATCCTCTTAGTAGTTGATTCGGTCACAGGCACTTGAAATAGTGTAATCCGACAGTCTGTCAGGTCAAGCCCGATTCAACCACTGAATACCTCGATCAAAACAACATGCAATAAGTCTCACACAAAGGTAGCGCAGATGATACAACATATTATTTCAGTTTATAAACATAGAGTTCTAAATTAATTTACAAACTGAGTTCGAAATTCATAAAAGATTACAAGCCAGAGTTCTTAAATAAAACACAGCGGAAGTCTAAACGATAAAACATGAATAAAGATGCATGATGACATGAGTAGCCCGCCAACATATCATCCAACACGAGACCACCTCAAGGTGAGGCCGACAACCACTCAACCGACCACCCTTTAGGTAAAGGATGGCTATCCCAAGGTTGACCAGCAACCAACTCTATCATTTCTTCACTAAGATCTAAAAGTAAACAACAAAGCAAGGCTGAGTATACTAATACTTAGCAAGACTTACCTGACTATGGTATATACTTAGCTGACTCCTAGTATGAAAGGCTTTTGGCTGAGGGGTGTGTTTTGCCAAAAAGCAACTACGAGTGGATCCTTACTTTCAAGTTTTAGCATCCAATTTAAAGTTGAGCTAACCATTCTACATGAGCAACATTTTCAAAACTTGTCAGTGTGGAAAAACAATTGATTAGATAACAACATCAACGTCATTTCACGTTTCCTTTCATTCCACTTCTTCCTATGATGTGACGCAGTGATCAAGGTTCTCTTAACCGAGAGCGGCACGAATCGATTTGATTTATTAACTGTGGTGGAACCACCCAAATTCAACCAGCTTAAGTGTGCTAACCATCATCTTAATGGTTAATTCAGTCGCACACACTTAAAACGGTGTAATCCGACAGTCCGTCGGGTCAAGCCCGATTCAACCACTGAGTACCTTGATCGAAACAACATGCAACAAGTCTCACACGAAGGTGAGCGCAGATGATACAACATGGCATTTCAGTTTTCAAACATAGAGTTCATAATTAATGTACAAACCAAGTTCGAATTCATAAAAGATTATAAGGCAGAGTTCTTAAATAAAACACATCGGAAGTCTAAATGATAAAGCTCGAATAAAGATACATGACGACATGAGTAGCCCGTTGTATGTCATCCAACACGAGACCACCTCAAGGCGAGGCCGGAGACCACTCAACCGACCACCCTTCAGGTAAAGGACGGCCATCCCAAGGTTGACCGGCAACCAACTCTATCATTTCTTCACTAATACCTGAAAGCAAACAACAAAGCAAGGCTGAGTATGCTAATACTCAGCAAGACTTACCCGACTATGGTATATACTTAGCTGACTCCTAGTATGAAAGGCTTTTGGCTGACGGGTTTGTTTCACCAAAAAGCAACTAAGAGTGGATCCTTACTTTCAAGTTTTAGCATCCAAATTAAGGTTGAGATAACCATTCTAATTGAGCAACATTTTCAAAACTTTTCAGTGTGGAAACACAATTGATTAGATAACAACATCAACATCATTTTATATTTCCTTTCATTCCACTTCTTACTATGATGTGACACGATGATCAAGGTTCTCTTAACCAAGAGTGGCGGTGAATCGATTCGATTTATAACATTACAAGGTGGACCTATACACACGGCATATGCATGCTTAGTCGAGCCGCATATGGCAAACGGTTCCCTTAGAGAACGATGACAGTTGCGAACTCCTATGATCCTTGAGTGCTAATCCCCACTGGTACCTCCCCAGGCCAGCCGTGAGTTACTGACCAGCACACGAATAGGAAACAGGACCAACTCAATCAGCAATCGCGCCCTAAGGTACTAGGTTTTACCAGTTTCAACTACCTCTTACTTCCAGCATGTGTATAGTACAGTTCAAACTCGATCAGCAGAGCCACAACGACGGACCTTAATCGACATAGGCGGAGCGCAACCACAGTACTAACTTCAACCTTATTTGTATCTCCGCTCGGTCTCCAACTTTTCTTTCATCAGTGATTCATTCTCAAGTAACTTGCCATAACTGTCAAAAGGTCCTATGTCTCGCGAGCGACATGCAATCACTCAACTTCTACTGTTCTTAATTAAGCATGGCACTTCTATCGACTTACACATACTAGTATTTGAACTTGGGAGTCCTAGGGATCATGCAACTAAGGTTTCATTCAACTCCTAGGAACTTAATGCAGAAAAATAAACATGTATTTAAGATAATTGCATAGTTTTGGAATTATGGGTTATGCTCCAGAGTTTGCCTTCCAAACTAGCCTTGGGCTCTTCTGAACTTTGGTTCAAGTCTTGGGATGTGTCGGTGCGAAATCTGGCTGACAAGTAAATATTTGTAGTTTGGCTGTGCATTAGATCAGATATGGCCTAGCACACAATGACACAGGATATATATTGGTTCAGGCAGTACGTCCTACATCCAGTCGTGGTCAATCGATTGACTTTATTCCTGACGAGAGGAGGATGAGAGGGGGTGCCTGAGTCCTGGCCTTGTTCTCGTCTTAGTGGAAGAGGGTGGCAGGAGCTCAGACGTGTTCTAAGTGTGTGAGTGTTAAAGCGTAAGAGTGTAAGAGTGTAAGAATGTAAGAGTGTGTAAGTCGAAGAGGTGGAGGGTCTGTCCCCTTTTATAGTACAAGAGAACGACCTTACATGTCGGAAAGGATAAGAGAGTGAGTGTATAGGTGCTACCTAGTCTTGTCGAAGCCACCGTCGTCTGGTGTGGTATGGCCTCCGTCCTCGGTCCCTGTTCTTGTCGTCAGGCCACTCCGTCATAGCGAGTAGGTTTTGCGGCGGTACTATACAGGCGTGCCCAGGACGTGGCATGGTACGATTTTGCGTACAGCCGGCTAGCCCGGGTGCTTCCTCGTTATCCATCCCACCTGCTCCCTAGGCCCACACTGAGCGGGCGTCCTCGGTCGATTGTCCCAGTCAGCCCTGACCGAGTCAGTCAAGGGAAGCGGTATGAGTGGTACGGCGTATCCCTAGTTGGGAGGACTTGGTTGGGAGACCCAGTCGGGAGAGCTCAGTCGGGAGAACTCAGTCGGGGTCGGACTATGGTCCCACCCCTAACTGGCTCTTTCCTGAGTCGACTGGTGACCGGATCATGGTCTCGGCCTAGCTACGTGTAGCCGCGCTAGCCCAGATGTGTGTTGTTGCTGTGCCCTTTGTTGGGCCAAGTGTCACGGGAAGGCAGTCCCGTTGGTGGTTGGCCTCGGTCCCCTCTTCAGCTTCGTCCTCCAACACCACGTTGCCGCGCATAGCCTGCCCAGCTTTTGCGTCATCACGGGCTGCATCCTCAGCCCCGACGTCCCTTTGGACTTCATCCTCCACCTCGACAGCTTCCTCCTCCTTGGCTGTATCATCGAGCTTGGTGTCCTCGTCACCACCTCGGGCAACGTCTTCAATCTTGACATCACCCCAGATCGAGATCTCGACCTGCTGAGCTACATCCTGAACTCCGACCTCCACCTCCACCTCCGACTCCCTCACCACACTAGGGTCGGTCATGCTATCTTCGGCGGCCTTGGTGCCGACCTCACCTTGCCCTGCTATGGAACTCGACACGGTTTCTTCCATCTAGCCGCCGCCGTTCACCCCAACATCGGTGGTCGGCACCTATTCAGCGACATGACCACTAGTAGCGTCAGCCTGAGAGGAACACCTATTCAACTGGGTACTGCTTTCATCCAATCGCAACCCAGACCTACTTCATCATCATAGTAACACAAACTGCGAACAACAAATTAGATTACCACAACAAGTTCAGAGATCATAGGGGGATAAGAATAACTTACAGATTGCCCTTCCTCAGGCATATTTTTGGCCGCAACTCTTTCGGCGGAGCAGGAGCATTGCCACCAGAGCTGGTTTGCATCTTCTGCTTTAGTGCCTCCTTCAGGCGTGCCACATTAGCTACGGCAGTCGCCGCAACCTCCAGCCTAACCTCCTGCGTGGCCGGGCTCGCCGTGCCGGTCCTTACCTAGCCACCCAACTCGGAGGCAGCAACAGAAATCAGCGCAGCCTTCTTCCGGCCGTCCAACGTTTTCTTCTTCCGGGCCGGCTGTGAGACCTTGGAGAGGGGCCACTTGCGCGTTGCCTAGCGCACCCCTCGACCTGCACCTTGGTCTCCTCCATCGTCGGGACCCAAAGAAGAGTCCAACTCGAACGTGAGGCTCCGTTGTGGTGCAACCGGCACATCAATGAGCACGACCTTGGGCGGCGCCACCTGGGCTCCACCTGGCAACAGTGGAGGACAAAAATAGACACAAGGATCACTCTACGAAATAAAGCAAGAATTCAAATCAGAAAAGATCGAGACTCCAAAGAACATCTCATCACAGCACAAGCAAATGCAGTCTCACCATGTTGGTCAGTGGATTCTTGAGCGAAAAGGCCTTGGGAGTAGTTGTGTTCCCAAACTCGCTCTTAAACAAACCCGACAACTGACGGTAAATCTCATCAACATCTACGGGCCATTAAATTTCCGATTTGGATCCCCAACCCCCGAGTACTCGTATGATGGATGTACTCGGTTCTTGATGGGTTGAATGGCGCGACAACAGAAATTGATCCCAATTGCCATAGGTGTCAGTCCTTGAGCTATCAGGTCAACAATCTTCACCAGAAGTTCATTCACCTGGACTTGCTCGGCATCGCTGGGCTGGTCCTGCCACGCAAAATTGGACACAAGACCAAAATCGGATCGTGGTGGCAACTCAGGCTTCTAGTTGGTAATTAGGAACCACTCGGCGTGCCACCCTTTGTGTGATTCCTTCATCTGGAGATCAAAGTACTCGTGCATCCTCTTGGGGTGCAAAGAAAATCCAACACCACCTATAACCCTATCTTTCTTATTCTTCGTATTCACGGGCTTCAGTTGATATAGATATCGCCAAAGATTGTAATGGGGGGAAATCCCAGATATGCTTCGCACAAGTGGATAAAAATAGCAACATCCAAGATTGAGTTAGGGTTAAGATGCACTAACTCGATCCTGTAATAGTGAAGAAGCCCACAGAAGAAGCCCCGAGTCGGAACCCCGAACCCGCATTCGAAGAACGGGGTGAATACCACAGCTTGCTCCGTATCCTCGGTTGGAAAATCCTAGCTGTCGGTAGCGCGCCAGTCTAGCAACTCCTGCAGACCTAGGAGCCTGCGGTCGATGAGATCTTGAATCTTCTCGTGCGTCATTACGCTCCTCATCCAAACGGAGGCGGGGTTCGGGGCATTGCACCTCACCATCACCTTGCGGGCCCGTGGAGTGGATCTAAAACCAGCAAGGGTTTTGCTGCGCATAAAGTTGCGCAACGAGCAGGGGAGGAGGAGGTGCAGCAACCTAAAAAGTGGTGGCGGTGCAAACGCGGTAAAGGCTCATGGACGTGGCAGCGCAACCTAGGGTTTGAGCTCGGTGGCGGAGCACTTGGTATGTTCTGAACAACAGCGTAGCGAGAGAATGAAGACAAAGAATGGCAACGGTTGCGCAACACCCGCATTTTTAAAGGAGATGACGGCGTCATTCATGGACAAACATAGCGGGCCCTTCATTAACACCGCGTAAACTTGCCAAGCAAAAAAAATGGACCCTTCCGTTAACCTGCTATAAGCCTAATGGAAATTTCAGGATTTTTTCCTTCAGAACGCATCAGCAGCTTTAACAATTTCCCGTCCTCAGGATCACAGTGGCTACCCTTACTCAACGCGCCTCCGCGGCCCTCGCCAGCCCTCTCCTCGGGGCTAGGTGCCTACTTCTACTTAGCGCACCTCTACAGCCCTCGCCAGTCCTCTCCTTGGGGGCTGGGCTTCTACTTCTACTCAGCGCGCCTCTGCGGCCCTCGCCAATCCTCTCCTTAGGGGCTAGGTGCCTACTTCTACTCGGCGCGCCTCCGCGGCTCTAACCAGTCCTTTCCTCGAGGGTTGGGCACTTGTCCTTACTCGGCGCGCCTCCGCGGCCCTTGCTAGTCCTCTCCTCGGGGGCTGAGCTGTCACACCCAGTTTTAAAACAAAACCAAGTGTTACCTATATGTATGCCAGGATCAAGTTTCATACATATAGTGACATCATTAGTGAATAACAGTAACAGTATCATGTAACGAAAAACAAATAAAGACTTACGAGACTATTAGAGATACACAGCTTAAACCCTGGAAATGGAGGCTCCAAACTTCAGAGGTACTCGACTGGGGGTTGCGTACGCCTAAAACTCAGCACCATCTTCACAACAACTTCATAACAACTTCTTCTTCTGAGCAACATTGGTTATAGCAAGGGTGAGCACATGTCGTACTCAGCAAGTGTGGAGAAATTATGAATGCAAGGCTTAAACAAGGAAAGGCTGACTGGTGACTGCATTAAGTATATACCAACCCACAATTAACATAAACATTAGCCATAAGCATATGGCACAACCATAACCACGATTTAAGTCTATCTTCAACTATATTAATCATGTGAGGGTCCAGACCGCTCTTGACCGTGAGCACAGCTAATCGATCAGTTTTACACTCTGCACAAGTTGCACATCTTTACCCACAAGTCGCGTAAAAGTTCAAAAGAACTTTAGACCCAACCATGCTACGCTGATCAGGCACAATACCACACTTTCGAGGTGTGATTGCATAGGGACACTACAAGGCCTTTACAAAGATTGCCTAATAAGAATTAATCCGCTAAGATTTCCGGATCAGTAGCAGGGCATAAAGCTCTCTAGTGGGCATAGTGTCTTAGCAAAGCCACCTTCCCAAGAGGACAGGTCTATACCCCATCTGCCACCACCCCTCTTACCCTTTCGTTAAGACCGCTTCAAACTAGAGTTTCTAATTAATTAACCAAGACTAGAACCATGATAGTTTTTGTGGTTGCACTATTTTCCTGTGTGGTTCTTCATGTTCCAATTAAGCATTGTAATCTTATATTAACAAAAGGTAAAACATAATTATGTTCAATCATTGAGTTCATTAAAACCACCATAAACCAAGTATAGTAGCTAAGCATAGCTACCTAGCAGAAAGATAAACCCAGGTTGACAAGGAATGATCACAAAAATTAGGCAAACCTTAATAGGACCCATCAAATTAAACGCAAGCATATGCAATAGTGATTAAAGATAGTTATTAGGACAAAAGCACAAGGACACACTTACCTTTCTCCAATGAAAAGTTACTCTTACTGCTTTTCAGCTCTCGCTATCTTGAAACTCTTAATCTTCAAATCTTCCGAACAGCGATCCTTCTACTCGAAGCAATCACCGGCACAAACATACAAGCAAACAAACAAGTACAACTAACAATAATACACCAAAACAAAAGAAAGCTTTAAAAGAGCGCACTAAAGGATAGGGCTAGATTCTAGGATTATGCGAACGCAAGAAACGCTTAAAACGGAACTATGGTTGAAAAGATGCACTATCAAGATATTTGAATTATGAAAGAAAAGACAAGAGCTACATGCTGCATTTATTTTTAGTTGAGAAAAAATAATGTAAAGATATCCTTAGTTAGAATTAATCAAGTTGTATTTACATTTTCATAAGAAAAGACGATGTAAAGCTTAGTCCAATTTTATTTATAAATATTTAAGTACAATTTATGTAAATTAACATTTGAGTTTAGAAGAAGCATGTAAAAGCATCTAAGCGTATAACTTTATATTTCGAGTTCAACTAAGCAGATTATATTAAAAATACATTTGTATTTATATTAGCAAAATTAACATTTAATTATGAAAAATTGAGGTATAACCTATGTAACTTTTATTTAGAAGGCAAATTGAATAAACATTAATTGAATTGAATTGAATTTATGAAAAGCCGAGGTATACCTCTAATTAGCTTTTAATTGGAAGAACTATTTAGATAAGTGTTAATCAAATTAACTTTAGTTTATAAAAAAACCGAGATATAACTTAATTGGATTTTATTTAGAAAAGGATATGAAGTAGGCATTACTCAAATTGATGTTTATTATGAAAAGAGGTGTATAACTCCGAGTAGGATTTATTTAGAGACGAAGTATGTTTATCCGACATTAATCTATTTAATATCAAATTTATTTTCAAAAACATGCATAAAGGCAAACATCAACACTAACGTGTAATTTATGTTGTTATGAATCTAACGCAACTTGAACGGATTAAAACGGAGCTAAAACATATGTTCTCTGTATTAAACAAGGTTGTAAGGTTCTAGTCATGATTAACCGTATACTTCAGGGGTTAGCAAGGAAGATTCACAAGAGACATGGAACAGTGCTCTTGATTAGGTGAAATCCTAGGGTTAGATCTGTTAAATTATAGGGCTAGGACTGGTTTGCAAAGATCTGGTAAAATCTAGGGGGCTTTCTGGGAACTTGCATGACACATGAAAGAAGCTAAGTACTTCAGCTTTCCTCGGGGACCTAATCGCAAAAGTACCGGGCTTCTTCTTCAACCTCCCGCCGGGGGGCTCGGCCGGCCGGCTTGCCGGTGTTCCGGGCGACGAGGGTCGACGGCGAGTGGCGCAAGAGGGAGGGGGGTCGAGGGGAGCCTGCGGGTGGCGCTCACCGGCGGTGGCGTAGACGGAGGTGGCCAGGAACGGGCGGACAAGAAGCTGGCGGCGGGCGGCTCGGACTCCACGCGGCGGCGGCGCTCCGGCATCGATGGGACGGCGGGAACCGGTGAAGCGGACGCGGCTCGACGAGGGGAATATTCCGGTGCTGCTGGCTCGCTCCGCCAGGCGTCCCTGGCGATGAATCGGGCGAACAAGCCGGCGGCGGCGCTCGGCTCCAGCAGCTGCTCGCGGCGGGGCTAGGCAGCGCTGGGGAGGAAAAGGCGGCGGGCGCAGCAGCAGGGTTAGCAGGGGCTCGCACGGGGGCGGCTATATAGGGCGCAGGGCGGCCGGCGCGCACGCCGAGGCCCATGGGTGGCGGCGCGGCCGTGCGCAACCTCATGGCCGGTTCGGCCTGGGTGCGGCAGCGCTTGGGCCCAGATGGGCCTTGACGGGCCGGACGGAGCGGGTCGGGCCCACGGGCTCAGCCCGGATGGATCGATGTATTTCCTGTGGAAAAAAATCTAGAAATTCCAGATAATTCACGAAAAATACTCCAAAAATTCCTAGAGTCTCTGGATGGAGACACGAGGAGTAGCATCGTGACCTCCCAACTCGATCGAAGAGACTGTAGAGGAAAGGAGCACCTAGGCATTCTTCACGAGAATTATTCTAGCATTAGGAAAATCTACTGGACGCTACTCCTATCAAACACTACAAGCTTCAAGCCAACAAGCGCTATAACTCGAGCTATGAACATCCAAGATGCAGAGGCAGTCCTATTTATAGCCAAAGAAGCCGGCTACCGTCCAAAACGCTGCAGCTAGCGCCCGGGAATGCACGGCAGGGCCCCCTGCACACCAACGTGCCCACACAATATTCATGTGATGCCCATCCTTATCATCAGGACATTGACGAACAGTGTTCCGGTGAGGCCCTCCTGACAAAACAACATTCACGCGCACATGTTCTGGCAACAAAAGAATCCCAGTACCACACTGTGACAAAGCAAAGCCCATGTGCGAGTACTCCACCACAACCAACAGCTCTCCAATAAACGAAGGACTTTGTTGTCGTTTACCAATGATTGCTTATCCCTTAGATAATTTGGACATGAGTTTTTTGGTCGGCAAGCTTCCACAACGGCATTAAGACAAAGAGAGCTACTCCAAAAGGACAAAACTTTCTCTTCTCTGACCATTGGACTGATTATACTAATCGCTTCAATGCTCGGGGGCTACTCCCACGGAGTGTGTCTTGCGTCACCCTCTGTAACCTTCGCTTGACTTGTTGGACGCCCGACCTCCACCAACTCGGTACTCGTCTTCGCTCCGCGCGTTGGCTGTGCGCTCGCTCAGATTTTCTTCTTTTTTGAGCACCGCGCAGCCTCTCTGTCACTTTGACGCTGTCACACCTTTAACCGACCTAAATTCAAGCTTCGCTGCAATAACCTCAAGTTCCTGTTCACCTACACATCGCTCGGAGGTTTAAGGGATATGGGTACCCATAGGTCCCTACCGACCAGGATGCTGGCCGATTCTAAGAAGTGGGCCTACCCGACAAAGGCGTGCGGGCCAAAGATACGAAGTTACTTACCGTATGTTTGGTTAGTGGGTCGAAGTGGGTTGGGTTCAAGCCGACCCACTTCAGCCCATGTTTGGTTGGAGAAGAAGTGGGTTGGGTTCATCCCATATCGGGAATATTCCCTCAATATCTGGGTTCATCTGGTTCTTCCAAAACGAAGGGACCGTCTCGACCCAGTTGGACGGCGTCGTTGTCCGTTTCTCGCACTCGCCCGACGCCGCCACTGTTCGCCCGACCCCGCCGCCGCTTGCCCACCGCTGGCCCACCCTCCGCTCGCCCGGCGCCCTCCCGCAGCCGCCTGCCCCATGGCCGCCGGCGCAGCTCCTCCGCGGCTCCAACTCCGCGGCGCCCCATGGCCGCGGCCCCTCAGGCCGGCGCGGGGAGGGAGCTGAGGCCGGCGGCGGGGGCAGGTTTTGGCTGGCGTGGGGCCGCTCGGGCCGGCCCGGAGAGGGGGCTCAGGCACGGGGTGGCGGGCAGGGAGCTGGGGAGGCAGGGGCGGCGGCGCGCGGGGGTCTGGGGAGGCAGGGGCGGCGGCGCAAGTGGGGGATGGCAGCGCAGGGAGCAGAGCAGGGGGACGCACCGGTGGCCGGGGACTGGAGGAGGATGGGTTGCGGGAGGAGAGGAGGAGGAAGATGGAAGGGAGGGGGAAAATAAGAGGCTGATAGGTGGGCCCCCACGACTGACAGGTGGGCCCCACAACTAACGGTGTTAAAAGGACATCCATCTGACCCTCTCAATTTCTCCAACCAAACAAAAGACTGGGTCGGCTCCAACCCACCCATCCAAACACGGGATGGGTCGGTTCCAACCCATAAAAGTGGGTCGGCTCCAACCCAACCCACATCATCCCAAAACCAACCGCATCCTTAGAGTATACGATAAGGAAACTAGACTGTCCAAATCTACCCGGATTTTGTGGGACGCGTATTGTAATCTGACTTAGATTACCTTCCATGTAAAGACCGAGTAGATTAGATCTAAACCGACTTGTAACTCTTGGTCGTCGGACTATATAAGACGGCCAAGGGTGCCCTCCTAGGGCATCGAATCATTGAGTAATACAATCCACCAGCATACAGGATGTAGGGTATTACTCTCATGAGGTCTGAACCTGTCTAAAACTCTCATGTCCCTTTTCATGTTCTCACGATCACCATCGAGTTCTTGGTTTTGTGACTGCCATCGTCTACAAATCAACCACCTAGGTAACTCCCTAGTGGACTGCCGGACCTCTAACTCTGACAGTTGGCGTGCTAGGTAGGGGGGTTGCAAGATCCACTTTTGTGACCTCGATGGCATCCCGTCCCGACATCATTTTCCCTGAGAGCATGGACTTCCTCGACAATCTGCCCTTCCTTTTTCAAAATAGATCTAACATCTAGCGCTTAGGACCTTGGGAGAAATTCCACCTAACACTTAAACCCAAATCTTTTACGTATAACCCCCTAGACTTCTATTTTCTTCACACACAACACCTCGCCCCCTTCTGCAACCTCAGGCTCGCGCATGACAAGCGATGATGGTGCAGCCACGCTGGCACGGTGGCGCCTCCTCCCACCTCAATGACTACCCCTTCTCCTTCCCCATGACCTGGGCACCTTCTCCCCCTCTTTTCTCCTCAAAACTCTAACCTTATCCCTAGCCGCGACTAGCGGCGGTGCACGGCCGGCGACGAGCTCGCGAATGTGCGTGACAACTAACCTAAGAAGGCGAAGAGGCGAGCGCTGGGGCACCAGGAGCTCACCGTAGTTCCATTTTTGGGGTTAGTGGGGGAAAAACGAAGCCAAGAGGGTAGGGTTCGATGGTGGGGTGGGGATGGGCAGCAACAGCATGGGTGGCGGTGGAAACCTCAACTTCCAGCGGTCAAGGCCATGGCACCGGGCAAGGAGAGGTAGAGGAGGTGGCTAGGAAGGTTAGGCAGCTTTGGGGCGAGGTGATTTCAGAATGGCGAGGTAGGGGCTGTGGATTTGGTCGACGAAGGCGCCCTGCTCTACTCAGCTCTGTTTCGGTCTTGAGGAGAAAGAAGGAAGGGAGAAAAAGAAGGTGAAGAGGAGGCCGGCGACCAGGGAAGGGATAAGGTCATGTGGCGGTCATCATCCATACCCAGGCTCTGGCAAGCAAGGGTGAGGGCAGGCGTGACAGGGGTGAGCGCAGGCGAGGAGGCACTAGCGTGGTGTGAGCAGCATGGGCGCGGCGGAGCTGGTGGCGACAAGACGCTAATAATATGGGAGAAAATGGGTTTTTGACCACGTGCGGTTGATGGCCAGACCGGGCGGGTGGACTCAGGCACCGACGCGTGGTGGCGAGTCGAACCGGCGACTAGCGGGCAATGGTAGAGGAGCTAGAGGGGAAAAGGTGGAGGAAGAAAGAGAGGGTGGCAAGTGGGCCCACGCTAATTTTTTTAAAATAACTTTCCCCCTTCAAAAGTGCAAGGTGCAGCTGCTCAAAAATTCACCAAAAATACCCATTGGAAGGATAAACTCACAAAGAACGCAATGAAGCTTGAAACAACTGTAGAGCTAAAAAGGATTACACAGAATTTGAAAAGTAAAATAGTTAAAATTGAAACTTCCCTAATTTTTTATCACTAGCGCACATCATCCAAAAATTAGGGAAAATTTGGTAAATTCATCATTTTGCATCAAGTATTTAAATAAAATAAAATGAGCCATAGTTATATTGCAAAAACCAAAGTTTCTTCATAGAGTCACATTTGAACAATAAATGTCAATTTATCGGAGTTTAAACTGATGCAATGACATGATGCTCGTTATGCACTAATGAAGTTCTCTAATCCTAAGATTAACAACCGGGGTGTTGCAGAAAGTGTAAGCATGGTGCTATGTATACATGTGCCTACCTCTCGGAAGGGCTAGGTCGTGCGACTTTGGAGGATAGGGTGTTATAGAAAATCTTGTTTTTCATTTTGTATTAGTTTCAGCTGCTATGTCCTACACCCTTGTAGTACACTACAAATTGCAATTCTTGTTATTTTCTTTAGTTGTACCAAAGGTTTCCAGACATTCAAATCCATATCCAATCTGTGATTTCACTTGATGGATGCAAATTCATGTTGGCTCTCACTTTCCAGTCTCATACTAGAATGTGAAGGATTAGAAAACCATAAAGACATGTTACATATTGCAGGTTATCTATTCACTTATACATTGGCTCCGTACATGGGCTAATTCTGCATAAGCCAACTTTATAGGGCTTTGATGCAGCGGCATGCCATTAGTGTGTTGGATGCTTTCTCATATTTAGATAAGGTTGTGTGTATCATATGGAGAGGCCATGGGTGAGTCAAGGTTATTGTATCAACTTAAGTAAAAATCTTGATTTCAATAAAGCTTTCTTTATCAAAACAAAGAAGATAGGTTAAGTATAACACTCCTTGACCCCCAATTGTTGTATGCTTCCTCTGTTGATGTTTCCCTGAGCAAAAGCGGCAGCTTCATTGACAAAAGTGACAAAAGCAGTCTTAGATATGGTGATTATCCTCAAAACATGCTCGATGATGATCATGACATCCCCTCTTTTCTGAATGGTGACTATCTTCGTAACAAGCTTGATGGTGAAAACATGGTCTTATTTGAGGATGACCCACTTTATTTTATAGGATGGTATTTGTACTCCCGCATGATATTTTTCCTTATTCATGTCAAGTTTTATGATCTACATATAATACCAAATGCACTATTGCAAGTTAGCAACATTGGGGGGTTTTACTCATCATGTTTTTGTACGAGTACATTGAAACATGTTTTATCCTTTTCTTTTTAAGTATTGGAAATTGTGGAAAGAGTTGACCCGATGGAAAGTCTGAAGAGACTGTTGCTAAGAACTTTACTTGACAATCCACGGAAGCTAAATTATTGCATCAACTTTTATCAACTTTCAAAGTCCACTAGAAACCATAGACATGTGGGTGATTGTTTAGAAAGTTATCCAAAATTTGGTTATACTTTTTTTTCATGAATCTAATTTAATTATACTTGAGAGGATCATTGTAATTTAGAACTTTTCCATTAATTTATTAGTTTTCTATAGCGGTAAGACTAATTTTGTGTTTGTATTGGCCCTAGTAAGATTACTTTAATCTTTTCATGATAACAAATTCATTTTTCTATAGTAATAATGCTAGAGTAATAGAGTAATAGCTTCTCTATTTTTTCTATTGTTCTTGCTTGCCATGTGTTAGATATACAACCTTTTTTTGTACACATGTTGTAACACGAGTAATCCTATATGTCAAGCCACAATGGCTAAATATATGAAATGCCCCCTTCCTTTATGGTCTGCGGGGATTTCCCAATTCTCTACACTAGGTAATTTTTGTTATTGATGAATGGTTTAACAACTATCTGGCCAATTCTGACCTATTTGTGAAGCTTGGTTTTGTTATTTCTTGTTTGTGTGCAGTTAGACCCAATCCTCGGCTGCCTAGGATGACTGCAATTAGGATCTCATAGGATGACTTTTGTGTAGCAAGCAAAGTAGTCAGCGAATTATGCCAAATGATGTGATATGATGCGTTTCTTATGTGCATCCATGTAGATTCATGTAAACATATATAGTTCTAGATTAAGTTAAATTTAGGACTCATGGAGCTTTTAAGAGATGAAATAGATATACACACATGTGAAGAACTCGCACTGGTAGACGTTTCCTCATGCGTTGTGTAGAAGTATAGCTTTGTGGGATTATATCACCACTTATATGAAGATATGTGAGTAGGAATGTTCTAGAAGAGTTTGGAGAACACAAGATAATAGATATTAACATGCACTAATCTAGAATTTGTTTCATGCCAAATTTAGAATAGTGTAGAACCTAGAAAATTTCTAGAGTATGAACACTTGTCAATTGTTCATGGCTCACCAAGGCCTATAAATAAGAGTGCCCTCCTATTGGCGTTCATTATTGCCACATTTTTTGTACTATTTAATTGGTGCTTTTAGACTTATTCGTATACTAACCCGCCACTTGGCACCTGATATAACCACATATTCGCATAGGTGTTGTGTTTTGGATCCTATTGCAAAATCATAGAAAATACGACATAAATGAAAGGTTTTTCTACAAGTTGGACTTGGGCTCGGACTTTGGATATTGGAAGGCCCACACACGAACATTGGACTGCAGGCCCGCAGGAGAAGCTGAACTTGCACGGGCCATATCTTCATCATCCAAACCTAATTGCGACAAATTTATAGGGAAAATTGCATGCCTTGAAAAGATCTACAACTTTCGTATGAAGTGCTCAGACATTGGAGGCCTTTAGAGGGCTTGCCAATCGGCCTGGCCAGTTTTTAACCCTGATCGATGTCCCCTTTCACCAGGAGGAAGCCCACAACATCCCCTAGGGTTTTTCTCCAGATGCTTTGCCCATAAGGCACCCCAACCAACGCTGACAACTATAAATACCCAGGACATTCAACAAGAAACACAATCTCGATGAGTTTAGATCTAGCCATCGCCACCACAAGATGAGAAACATGGATTAGATCAGATCACCGTGATGACCAACACCGGTGGAGGTCAGGAGGCGCGAAGAAGCCCTCAGGCCAATTGGGCTGAGGAGCACTAGGCCGATCGGCCTAGGGTGTTCCTACCTCTCCTCACCACCATCTTTAGTGAAGACGTTCTCCAGAATCTCCACGACCCCTTTGTGCATCAATCTCTGTAAGATGATGGGGTAAAGCCTCTGTTCATCCCTAAGATTGTTTGGATTCTTGATGTGTAACTGCCACATGTACATTATGCCTTTCAATGCTTCATGGTCTATGTCATTGCAATGCTTTATTTACATATGTGAGTGCTTCATATGTTCTTATTAGAGTTTGTGGTAATTATGGTGATTAGCTTAACTCCGCGAATGCTTTGATATAGATGTGTGAGCAAGGTGGTTGATTATCCCTGCGAAGTGACAGTATGCAGGAGGGAAAGGGCCGAGCGAGCACGTAATCTCTGTGATAGCTAGTAAAGGCAGCATACATTTGTGTAGTAGATGCATATTCTTGTGAACCTAGATCCTAGGAAGGGAACGCATATCTATCTTTGTTCTGTATCTTGCATAAACCTTTGCTCCTTATTTACTTTAGATTAGTTTGTCTCTATACACAACTCATATTGCCTGATTTCGTTAGTAAGATTAGTAGAAAGTGAGAGCCAGAATTCCACTTGTTCCACGGATTGATAAACCTTGGGAAGGGAAAAGCTACAACTGATCCGTGCGCTTTTGATTCACCAATTGGTGGGCTAACTGCTGCCAACACCTCCATCCCAAATCACCATGGAAAGGAAGCCAAGCCAAGTAGTAGCCATTTGGAGATGAATGGTATACCATGAATGAGTGACAAGCCTTAGATGGCATGAGGAGTAAGTTGTAGGAGTAGCTACACAAAGAGTAAGAATGATTCTCGTGCCAAGTTGAGCAGTGAATAAAGGTTTGAGTTCTCATATAGTGTTGATCTCCCATGTTGGTGTCAACAGAAGGTCTCCTCAAAGTAGTGTGGGTATAGGATCCATAGAAGAAGTGGTATCGTAATACTTTGGTGCCACTTGAAGTCGGTGTCAAGGTTGGGCGCTGATTTCTCAACAGTTGGGATCATAGTAGGTAGGTTAGGGACCGTCATTGGGAGGAGCGTGTAGTGAGTACAGGGCACACATAGTGGTCGATGCAGGGGGCTTACATTACTCGGTGTGCCACCTAGAGGCACTATTAAGGAGAGACTCTACCGGATATCACAGTCTGGGACTGTGAAGGAACGTTAGTCTGAGACCAAGTGTAGGTGATGCAGGGCATCAGTCGAGATGGTGGATCTCTTAAGACTTGTATAGAGTCCTACTTGATGGGTCAGAACCTATGGGAGATAGTGGCAAGCATCAAGACTACTCCTCCATCAAAGGACAATATGGAAGCCTTGAGGAAGTAGAGAATCAAGGCAGTCAAGCCTATGTTCATGTTGAAGATGATGATGGAGGAATACCTAGTGGAGCATATCAAAGATGCGGAGACACCTAATGCAGCTTAGGAGACATTGCAAAGCTGTTCTCGAAGAAGAATGAGGCACAGCTCTAGCTTCTAGAGAAAGAGCTTGACTTGTCTGGTGGACACTTTACTACAGGTCGGTGTTACAAACTGGTACTAATGTGGCCATTTAGTACCGGGTGAATGATCCGGTACTAAAGGAACCCCCTTAGTACCGGATTCGTGGTACTGGTCACGAATCCAGTATTGGGGTTC
The DNA here is from genome assembly GCF_000263155.2 of Setaria italica. Taxonomy (NCBI): domain Eukaryota; kingdom Viridiplantae; phylum Streptophyta; class Magnoliopsida; order Poales; family Poaceae; genus Setaria; species Setaria italica. The sequence continues at coordinate 6,660,201 of NC_028455.1, read as the reverse complement.
CCAACAGATATTAAGGCCCCCGTTTGGAAGGGCTTATTTTAGCTTTGACTTCACCTATTTTACGCAAAATGAGGCACTATGGCATGAAGCCGTTTTATAAGCCAAGACTAAAATGAACTAGAAACTGGGTGAAGGCACTATTTTTAGCTTCACTGGTTAAGCTTTTTTGGGAAAAGCCCTTACAAACGGCCCCTAAAGGTCATTTCTATACTAGTGGTTGTTTTGTAGACATGAATCAACTATGCAAAGAACTGAGTCTAGGTCAGTTAGTTGTGGATGTAAGCTCATGCTACCCAAGTTCAAGTACTTGCTGAGAGAAATTTAGGTCATATTTTCTTCTTAATATAAAAGCCACCTAATTCCCCCTACGTTGGTGAGGTGAAGCAACTTTAACAATCTTCCACCACACATCCAAGTACATGGTCAAAAACTCCCCCTTTTCCCTCCGGTAAAATGGTGGATTTTATATTTTCTAGAAAATGATAGAAAAAATACAAAGCCAGTTCCTTTTACACGCAAGACCAAAGTTTTGGGCCTTGCGTTTCAGGCCGCTTAATTTGTGCAAAGCTAGCTTTGGGTAGAATAAGGGCATGTACAACCCGTAGAAAACACCTATCTATATAGTGCCACGCAAGAGTAATCAGCTGACGTGTACAAGAATTAATGATGATGAGACGACGGCTGCTGTGCGTGCTCCGAGGAAAAATCAACAGATCAAGCCGCGTTGTACGCATCGTCTCTTCTTGACGACGGGTCGATCTGCTGCGGCGAGCGCGTTTGGTGCGGAGAAATTGGTGATGGCATTAAAAAACCCATCGCGAGCACATCTACATCCGTGTTCTCTCCAAATCAGGCCATCGGGCGAGGGCAGCACAAGGAGGTAGCGACGTGTCAGATGCTGGATGCGGCGGCAGGCCGGCGGCTCTGGAGCAAAGGGTGCGGCATCTTCAGCACGGCTGAAGGGGGCGGCGCGGCACCGGAAAGATGCTGCAGCGGTGCCGGCCTCCATGTTTAGATCTGAAAGCGGCAACATGCTAAGGCGTGATGCGCGGCCAGGAGCTGTGGCTTACTCCATCGATGGGATCCGCGGCTAAGGCGGGGTCACGACAGCCGCGGGCCAGGAGCCCGACCAAGCTTGGTTGCCGTCTTGGCACCAAGTAGCTATAGTACTATAAAAATATATTTAATGAAAAATCTAATAATACTTACTCCCTCCATTATATTTTGATAGGGATATTTCATGTTGACAGAATGATCAAGAAAAACAACTCTACTTATCATCTAATTAATGCAAACAAGCTTTTCTCATTAGTCCTCCAATGGTTGCTGTGATGACTTCTCATTGTTGATGTAGTTTATTGCTACGGCTCACGTTGTTGGCAAATAGTACTATCATTGTGAAAATTTTAATTTTAGAAATATGCCTATCAAAATAGAATGGAGGGAGTATTTGGTATAATAAATATTAGTAGTTTATTGTATAAATTTGGTCAAACTTGAGATGTTTTGACTTTCCAAGAAAGTTGGAATGACTTGCAATTTGGAACGGAGGGAGTAGCTCCAATATTGTCCATCCTCGTGGAAAAGCTTATGGTCATGTAATTAAGCATCAAATTTAGATCATGCACGCATGCAGAGAATATATCTGCCGAATCTGCATGGACTGTCTATATTTGGAGGGTGTTTTGAAGGTTGAGAGCAAAAGAACACAGTAGTTTATGATTATTAGTACTCCTTTGTCGCCCTTTTGGGTATACAAATCGGGGTCTATCCTTCCTACTCTCACTATTCCAAATTATAAGGAGTCTAAATATGTCTCAAGTTAAAACGTCCTACGTTTGATCAAATTTATCGAAATGAACTAAACTTTGAAAATATACTTAACGATGCTCATTTAATTTGATATCTTAAATGTTATTGATGTTTTACAAACTTTGCTCGAATTTAGGACAAATTCAGGAACGTTTATATTTTAGAACGGAGGGAGCAGAAGACACAGCGGTCTAGTTAGTAGTATTAATAATTAATAAAAAATAGTTATATTCTTTTTTTGGATAAAAAATTAGTTATATTCACGAAAAAAAATTCTCGCAGCCGCGCAGCAGAAGCAGCAGCTCGTTGGGCTGAATCAGGTCAAGGCCCAGCCCCAGGCGCCTGCTGCCTTCTTCCTTCGGGCCTAAAGGGCTCGAGAAGCTGCTCAATCAGCACGCCCTCTGGGCCGAACCATGCTTGCTCTGCTCCTCACCCTGGCGGCGGTGGCAGTAGGTTGGTCCGGCGGTGGCAGCAGGACGTAGGCGACGTCGGCTGGGTGGCGGGGGACGGGGGCGAGGCAGCCGGAGCGGAGCGGTCAGGGGAGGGCAGAGGAGGAAACAGTGGTGGCGGAGGACGGCGCGGCGCGGCACGGCACGACGGCGAGGTCAGCTTGAGCGGTTTAGTTTCCACGGGAACATTCAGAGTTCATGTTCGAATTTAACAAGGATTTTCTAGAACGAAGCACAGTCCGCGCTAGGGTTGGGAAGCTCTTCTCCGATTACTTGCCGATCCGGGATTGCCCCCGTTCTCTAATACGTCTCTCTGTTTCTTTTTGTGTGTGTACTATTTACAGAATAAATGAATTATTGAATCACAGTTGATATATGATTTGTTGCTGTCAGTGGCAGGATTTGTTGAGAAACTTGGCCCGGTGGAACACGAGGAGAGGCTAGCCTTGATGAAAGCTTCTTTTGGCATCCCATCTGGACCTCCACGCGACCATGGCTTTGATTACCTTCCTGAATGCAGTAGAGACCAGAGGCATGTTGGGGATCGAGTTTGGCATAGGTACTACCACATGAGTAGACTTTCAGAAAGTAAGTTATGTCTACTTCCCAATCTTATACACATTCCAATCTTTACTCTCTTTTTCTAAAAAAAAAAGATTCAAGTTGGTGGTTGTTTCAATTGCACTGCTTCTCTTAGACTATTTGTCTACATTGGTACATATTAGATTATTAGGCTTTAAAATTTTATTACTATTTTAATGTCATTTACAAATGGTAAGGTATTAGTGCAGATGAATTCTTGATGTATTATTAAGAATTAGAAACTGAGCAGTTAATGGGGAGTGTGGGTGTACACCCCCACAAAAGAAAGTTTTTTTTAGCTACTGACACATAAAAAATTCAGGGTATAATTGAGCATCTTGGTTTACATGATAATCTAATTTGCAATCATATAATAGTATAATTTATTTAAAGCCCATCATAATGCATGGTCACTTTGCTAGCTAGTACTGATCTCTTCATGTGTCCTTTTATGACTTGCCGGCAATGCGCTACACCCAATGCAATGATCCATGGGTGTAACGGTGTTTTTATCGTCCGACCCCTATTCTACAGATTTTCAATGTGAAAGTGCAAACATGTCTAGCGGATGTGGCTGGTCTGGTCGAGGTTTACGGGATTCTTGCTGTCCGTGATGACGACGATTACTGTCATAATTATCTTTTCAACCGATCTCGAGAAAATACACTCGATATCAGTCTTGTAAGTAATATATTCCTTTGTTTTGATGTTATGTTTTCAAAGTAAGGGTCTGTTGGCGCTAGAAATCGGCTGATCGGATTCCCAGAGTCGGACACACGACCCGAGAGAATCTGCTTAGCTCCTGTTCGGGTGATTGCCATGGTGCGGTTCGCGCGGCGTGCCAGCCAATCTGACCTGTTGATTGGCAAGGAAATAAACGTGTCAGTTCCCAGAGGTTGCGATCGGCTAAGGTTACGATCTCGAGAAAGCTTATCAGCGATTCGGCCGATTTGCAACAATAAAGAAATCGGCTATGATGCAACCGATTACCAGGCAACGTTTGTAAAGAAAATTACTAGAGTAATCTGAACAACGCTACAGAAACAACACTAGGAACAGATCTAATCGGCTAAAATAAATAGATTAAACAATGAAGTACAAGAAAAGCCGAATTCACCGATTCCTAGCTGGATAACTGGTGATAAAACTAGAACAACAAGTAAAATCTAGAATTCTAGTGAATATCGATAACTGGTGAATAAATCTAAACGAAACGACAGCGATGCGTCCGAAGTTAAAGCTTAGAATTTACTCGATAAACGGAACTTACAAGATCAGCCGGAGGTCAAGTTGATGCAGCCCCGCTAACCCGTACGAACTCGTGAAAAAGAAGAAAAAGTGTTGGCGAAGTCGCCTGCTTGAAAATAAGTACGAGGAAACAGTAGTTTGTTGTATTGAGTTGATTATCATTACAGATCTACAAGGGTGGCTATTTATAGCCCCGTACAAATGACTTCTTATCCGACTAGAACTCTATCCCTAAATTTAAATAGAAAAACTTCTTATCCGACTAGAACTCTATCCCTAAATTTAAACAGAAAACGAATATTTACAAGTACGATTCGTACTATTTTCACACGCTTCATAGGCTGACCCCCTCTTCATCTTCATAATCCTTTTTAAGCCCACATCGGTCCAACTATTCCAACCTCCTAATCCTAATCGGCCGATCACCTCTTTGGCAAGGGGGTAACCGATCAGGACCCACATGTCGAGGGCTCGGACTCATTCCAACCCTAGGAACTAAGGTCGGACGAGGCGGAGATCCTCCTTTGGAGGGTCGGGCGCGTCCGATCCCAAGCCTCAGGGGTCGGGCGAGGCGGAGATCCTCCCTTGGAGGGTCGGGCGCGTCCGATCCCAAACCTCAGGGGTCCGGCGAGGCAGAGATCCTCCCTTGAAGGGTCGGGCGTGTCCGATCCCAAGCCTCAGGGGTCGAGCGAGGCGGAAATCCTCCCATGGAGGGTCGGGCGCGTCCGATCCCAAACCTCAGGGGTCGGGCGAGGCGGAACTCCAAGGATCAATCGGCTGATCCTCGACTCTAGCATCAATTGGCCGATCCTTGACTGTAGCACCAATCGGCCGATTTCCAATCATCGCCCTTGTATCTCGCCGCATCTTCCAATATCTTCTTCTCCTAACGCCAATTTTACTCGTGTCAAAATCTGGCGTCAACACATGCCCCCCAGTTTTGGAGTAAAACATAGTCTTTACTTCGAAATTCTTTTCAACTTCCCGTCCGAAATAGACGCCATGAAAATATTCTTCCGTTTCGCGGTCTCCAACCTGATGATTGCAATCTTTTCGAAACGGGCACCCACGACAACCACTACTCCCGAAAAACTCGAAACGCCGGCGCGGTAAAAATTCCACTTTTACCCCTTCTCAGACCTTCTTTAAATATCAGCACATCCCGTACTCCTTACGAGCTCACGTCCTTTTTCTTCAGCGCACAGGCTTTATTCTCCCTCCAATACTTTCCTTAGTCCTCCAATTCTCCAGCGCCTCCTTCCTTTCGCATCCCCTCCTACTGTTCCAATGGCGGCACCTTCAGGCACCTCACCAATGCGCGAAGATCCAGAAATGGTGCCTTTGCCGGAGATTCCAGTAGCGACAGCGGCGGCTCCATCAACGGAAGAAGGAGCTTCATCGGCGAAAGTTGAAGCTTCATCCGAGATCCCATTGGCGGCTTCATCATCTGCAGCTGCACCGGCGACTCCGCCGATTACGAGGAGCTTCATCCCGGAGGTCATTACCGAAACTTTCCCTTATCAGTAACGCATTTACTTTAGATCTATTTCTTACCCTCGCACCCTCTTTTCCTTTTTAGGCGGTTAGGCATCGCATCACCATTCGTCTTACAGAAAACCTCGGCCTTATCTGCCTTGGGCCCATGGGAAACCCAGATCCAACCGACTTAATCAATTTGGAAACCCATAGGATCCCCTTCAAACAATCAACTATGGACCTAGATCACTGGTCGGGTACCTTTAGGTCTTGGTCGAACAAAACTCCCGGTTGGAGGGAATGGTACCAGCGGATAGCCGCCTCCAAGAAGGTCCAATGGGACGAGCTCAAAATTGGCCAATGCATCGATCTATCCTTGTCCCAAATGGAACGGAATGAGCCGTTAGTGATGGCAGCTTCTTACTTCTGGTCCGATGCTCTCAACGCATTCCTGTTTGGACATGGACCCATGACCCCCACATTGGCCGATGTAGTCTTGCTGACCGGCCTGGACATTTCTTCCCCGGACACCCCTTTCCGTCTTATAGCCGCAACATCACATCGGCTGGACACAAGGGGAATCAGCGGGTGGAAAGGTTTCATCAGATGCAACAAAAGGGTCGGATCTGTCGAGAACAGAGAGTATACGGCCTTCCTGATGATGTGGCTAGAGAAGCACTTCTTCTGTGGGAGAGCAGCTGGTCCATCTACCAATACCCAAGCTCTGGCCGAAGCATTATCGATAGGGACTTCTGTTCCTCTTGGAAAGCACTTACTGGGAGCAGTCTATCACATGCTTCACCAAATCGGCATCAAGCTATCCCAAGGGGAGCCGATTGGAAACCCAGGTGGACCCTGGTGGTTCATTAACCTATGGCTGAATCTGTACATGAGCGAGATCTCTCAGCAGCGAGTGGAACGCATGACATTCCCCAGCGTCGAATCGGCGGAGAATCTCACTGTCCAACGCCAATGTATGTCTTTCGGCGAAGCAGCATCGGCCTTCTCTGGTTGCTCGTACTCTGCTACTAAGGTGGCCGAATATTTCCAGTGTTTTTATAACGGCTTCAATGAAGATGCAACCGTCTGGTTCCCTTATCGGAGAGATGACCCAATCTTTGAACTCCCTTCTTGCTTCGACTCAACCACCAGCCGATTCGACGAATATCTCACAGATGAACTAATTAAACCGGGGATCTTACCGGCCAACTTCTTCTCAGGAAAGGATGCCCCTACATATGAATTCTACAACCCCTCCGTTGCAGCACGGCAGTTCGGCATGGGTCAACTGCCGATTCAGGCATACTTCATCGACCGAGCAAAGTTCAGAGATGAGCTGACCAAGGGTCTTGACTATAGTCGGCTGCGGGATCGGATACCAGACTCCAGTACCATAGATTTGAATGACTGGATAGTAGCCCCCTTTGTTGTCCAAACATTCAAGCTATGGTGGGCCGAATGGAAACAGTACCTGTTCTGCGCCTCCGCATCGACATACTGCAATCTCCTGGATCCAGCCAACATCGATCCGAACGCCGAGGTATTTCTTCCCTAGCCGATTTTCATTCCTTTATTAATGCGGTTAAATACGTATACTAACATCTTGCTATTGCTTCAGTCTGAAAACCACGTTCCCCCAACACACAGTCGGAGTGGCCAGCCGATAGAGGATCATCACCCATACACCATCTTCCCCCTTATCGGCTATGACGCCCCTTCCGTGGATGTGATTGCCGGCCGATCGAAGCAGGCGCAGAAGAAGGTTACCAAGAAGACCAGTCGCCGAGTACGAGCTCGTATAGAACCGGCCGACCCTCCTATGATCACATCGGCAGAAACTTCGGCCGCATTGCCCCTTCCAGCCGCTGGAGAAGTAGATACTCAGGTCATCACGCAAGCTGGGGCGGCCGCTGCATCATTACTGGTGGAGGCCATGCAGGTAAACTTGTTGTCTGATCCTACCGATTGCCATCTCTATACTGACTCATCTTATTTTTAGACTGCACAAACCACTTCTGTGGACCCACAGCAATCGGCAGCAATTCAATCGGTCATCATCACGCCCACGCTTCCATCTGCCGAGGTATACTACTCTTCAACCGATTTTCCTAGTATTTAGATAATATTCTTATTCGATCTTTTGACACAGGTCACCGGTACGCTCAGCGCCCCACCTGATCAACCAGTGGTCATCTCTCGGGAAGCTGGCCCGAGCAAAGCACCAATCATGGTGGCGTCTTCTTCTTCTGATGAACCAATGGTGCTAGCCCCTGACTCGAGGATAACGGCCTCTCAAACGCAGCTTGAAGAAATCCGTTTCAAGGAGGTAAGAGACTTCTCCCCCCTTACTCGGCCGATTTGCTATCATCATCGGCTGATTTGTTCTTCTTCTTACTAATTTTCAGGAACAGGACACCCACAACAACAGCCTTTTCTCATTTGCGGTCGCGCTCTCCGATGATGAGGAAATCGCCTCTCGCCAGGTCACTTTGAGCTTCGTCCCTGATGACGTCCATGCCAAACTCGCAAGCATCCGATCCCTTCTTCAAGAGGACATCAGTCGATTGGTAGAAGACGCCTCGCCGATTCGGCAACTTCTTGGTGACGTCAGCGGGCGAGTACCAGAAGAAGCGGAAGAGGCCTTGGCACCGGCCACATACATCGAGTCAATGAGGATTCCGGTCTTTAGGGCCCTGCGCCACATGGCCGATCGTGCCAAGTTGATCAAGACTCGTGAAGAAGAAGACACGTACAAGCGTCAAGCTCAAGAGGTGCATCAACGGATTCACTTTCTGGAAGACTCTCGCCCGGGAATCGTCGGCACGATAGATCGCCTCAAACGCCGAAGGGCAGAGCTTGCCAAGGAGATGGAGCAGGTGAACAAAGCAATAGACGTCGAAGAAAGGAGGCTTCAAGAACTCCCTTCTGTCATCGCCGATCTGAAACAGGAGAGGCAGCACCTGGCTCACGAAACCCTCAAACTCCACCGCCATATGTCAGAAGTCCCCGGATCGGTAGAAGATGACCAACGGGTCCTGGACTCTGCCGATCAGATCCGACGCCGGGCCATCACAGCTATCGATGCCCTTCTAGGTGACCTGTAAAAGCACTGGCAGTTTTTGTACGAACATTTAATGACCCCTTTGACCGTCCTTCGCGGCGCCCCCTTATTTACTACCTTTTTCACTTCCGATGGGACGCGTCTTACCAAACACCCACGCCTTCCTTTCTTTATAAACACCGGCCTAGGTGACCGTACCTGTTTAGCTCGGCTTCATCTTCTCCGACCTGTTCGCGTCGGTGCGCCTTTCAGTCATGTCTTCTTCATCCTCTACCTCTTCCTCTGTTAATCAGGTAAAAGATTTGCCTTCGTTCTCTTTCTTAGTTTAACTCCTCTGAAGGGAATCACCTTTTCGATGGCTATACATATGTTTTTGTTTTCAGCCGCGGCGTCTTAGCCCTGAACTCGAATGCGCCATCAGACTCGTGCACTCCGACGAACCACTGTCGCAAGAACACAAGGACTTAATCAGGGCTCATTGCGACGAACTCCAAGAGCACGTCCCTGCTGACGTCCGACGGATATGGAACTTTCTGGACGGCAACGGCCACCGGCGACCTCAAGCCGACTGAAGTCATCCGCTTCCTCATCAAATCGTCCTTGAAGACGCAGCAGCAGGAACATCACGCCCGGCCATGGACCGGAGTCATCCTCTCCCCCGTCAAGTCGAAGTGGAGGCTTCAATGAAGGAGATAGAAGAAGAGTACATCCGTCTTCTGATAGAACTAGGTCGGGCTGAGAGAGAGCTTAAGAAAAAAGCGTGATTAATTATTTTTTGTTCTAAGGGCGACTTGTACCTTGTCGGCCGTGTAACCCACCGTCCGTACCGAATGAAATATATCGGCCGATCTGGACGATTACGTTTTTTCTCTAGACGAATCCTTTTGTATCGGCTGTGTGTTGTTCATCATGGTCGATCCTTATGCTCCGACCCATATACTAGGGTAGTACCTTTTCAAGTATCTTCCGTTCAGAGCCCTAGTAAACTCTTCTCCTTCGATTGTTTCCAGAATATAGGCGTTTCCTGGAGCACATCTGCCGATTTTATACGGCCCTTCCCACGTAGGGGACCACTTACCGAATTTAGGATCTTTCGACCCGATCGGCAACACTAACTTCCATACCAGGTCCTCCGGAGAGAATTGTTTGACTTTGACCTTCTTATCATACCACCTGGCTACTTTCTTCTTGTTTTCTTCGATGCTTATCAAAGCTCTCAATCGTTGGCTAGCCAAGTCATCAAGTTCCCTTTTCATGAGTGAGGAGTAGTCGTCGGCCGCTAACTGGTCCTGGAGCGAAGTGCGTCTCGACCCTGCTCTCAATTCCCATGGTAGTACCGCCTCGTGACCGTACACCAACTGATAAGGGGACATCTTGGTGGCCCCATGGCAAGCCATCCTGTATGCCCACAAAGCTTCGGTCAGACATAAATGCCATTTTTTCAGCTGCTCCTCTATCTTCCTCTTGATTAACTTAATTATCCCTTTGTTGGAAGATTTGGCCTGGCCGTTTGCTTGGGCATAATATGGAGAGGAGTTTAACAATTTGATTCCCATATCGACCGTGAACTCCTCGAATTCTCCCGATGTAAACATCGTCCCTTGATCGGTTGTGATAGTCTGGGGGATGCCGAAACGGTAGACGATATGGTCTCTTACGAAGTCAACCATAGCAGCCGATGTTACGGCCCTTAACGGAATTGCCTCCACCCATTTGGTGAAATAATCAGTGCCACCAGAATGAACTTGTGCCCTTTGCTTGACGGAGGATAAATTTGGCCGATGAGGTCTATTCCCCAACCTCTGAACGGCCATGGCTTGATAATGGGATTCATGGCCGATGCGGGCGTGCGTTGGACATTCCAGAATTTCTGACAATCCTGGCATCCTTTATAATATTTGAAGCAATCTTCGAGGATCGTCGGCCAGTAATATCCATTATTCCTAATCAACCATTTCATCTTATGTGCTGATTGGTGGGCTCCACACACTCCTTCATGGATTTCTCCCATCAGAGTCTTAGCCTCCTCCCTTCCTAGACGCTTGAGTAGGACGCCATCAATTGTTCGGTACAACAAGTCGTCTTCCAGTAACACGTATTTGGTAGCATGAAAACGTACCCGCCGATCCACTTTCTTAGATGGATCTTTCAGGTAATCGGCAATCTCCTTTCGCCAGTCATCGGCCGCGAGCTCTAGAGCCATGGTGCCTCGAATCGGCCGATACCCAGATGCGTGTTGGGCAAGCTTGTTGGCATCCTCGTTATGATTCCTTGGGATGTGCTCGATAACTGCCGATTTGAATTCTTTCAGAAGCTGCAGGCAATCTTCGTAATAAATCCTCAACACATCGTCCTTGCATTCGGACTTCCCTGTTAATTGATCCACGATAAGCATGGAATCTCCAAAAACTTCGACAGAATCGGCCTTGACTTCTCTTAGCAATTGTAATCCTTTCAGTATAGCTTGGTACTCTGCTTGATTGTTAGTGGCGGATGCTTCTATCGGCAGAGAAAAATCATAGCTTGCCCCCCGAGGTGATATGAGGACGATGCCGATTCCTGATCCGACCCCACACGACGATCCATCAAAGTATAAGGTCCAAGGTACCGGTTCCATGAAGGTAGTCTCTGGTCCGCAGTGTTGGGCAACGAAATCGGCCATGACCTGACCCTTAACGGCCTTTGCCGATTCATATCAAAGGTCAAACTCCGACAAAGCCAAGATTCATTTGCCGATTCGTCCTTTCAAAATCGGCAGTGATAGCATGTATTTTACCACGTCGTCCTTGCATACGACCACACATTCCGCTGACAGCAAATAGTGCCTGAGTTTGGTGCATGAGAAGTAAAGGCATAGGCCCAACCGCTCCACTGGAGGATACCTTGTTTCGGCGTCCAGAAGTCTTCTACTGACATAATAAATTACTCGTTCCTTTCCCTCGAACTCCTGGACCAGAGCCGACCCAATAGCTCTTTCATCGGCTGATAAATATAGTTTAAACGGCTTACCAGTTTGAGGAGGGACCAATACCGGTGGTGAGACCAAGTACTGCTTGATGTCTTCCAATGCCTTGCGTTGCTCTTCCCCCCATATGAACTCCTGGTCGGGCTTCAACTTTAACAATGGTGTGAAGGCTTGGATTCGCCCAGACAGATTAGATATGAACTTCTGATGAAATTCACCTTGCCGATTAGAGATTGCAACTCAGTTTTATTCTGCGGGGCCACGACTTTGTTGATGGCCGCTATAGTTTTCTGATTGATTTCTATTCCCCGCTCGTGCACCATGAATCCTAAGAATTGTCCGGCGGATATGCCGAAGGCACACTTATTCGGGTTCATCTTCAGCCCATGTTTCTTAGTGCACTCCAATACTTGTCGTAAATCGGCCAGATGCTCCTGGTGTCCTTTTGACTTGACTACGACGTCGTCGATGTAGATTTCTACTAGTATGCCGATAAGTTTATGAAATATGTAGTTCATGGCTCTCTGATACGTGGCGCCGGTGTTTTTCAAGCCGAAAGTCATTACCACCCACTCGAATAAACCAAGGTGACCTGGGCAGCTGAAGGCCGTTTTGGGTATGTCTTCTTCGGCCATAAGTATCTGATTGTACCCAGCGTTTCCATCCATGAAACTAATAACCTTGTGTCCCGCGGCGGCATCTATCAGCACATCGGCCGTCGGCATGGGGTATCCATCCATTGGTGTGGCCTGATTGAGGTTCCTGAAATCGACGCATACGCGTAGCTTTCCGTTCTTCTTGTATACTGGTACAATGTTGGAGATCCATTCGGCATAACGACATTGCCGAATAAATTTTGCTTCGATTAGCCGTGTTATTTCGGCCTTTATGTCTGGTAGGATTTTAGGATTGCACCGCCGTGCAGGCTGTTGATACGGCCGATACCCTGACTTTATGGGTAACCGATGCTCAACGATAGATCGGTCTAATCCGGGCATCTTATGATATTCCCAAGCAAAGCAATCCTTAAATTCCCTTAACAAACTTGTCAGTTTACATTTGTATTCCGGATCTAAATTTGCACTAATATATGTCGGCCTTGGTTTGGTACCATCGCCTAAATCTATCATTTCTAATGAATCGGCCGACGTGAACCCGTGTCCCAGCTTCCCATCTTCTCGGGCAAACTGATCCATTTAATCTGAGTCCTCGGAGCCAACTGCTCGGATCGGCTGTAGGCCAAAATCGGACACCTTCAAGAAGTCAGTATCCCATACTCTCCCGGATATGCACTTGACGGTTTCGCAGCTCCACTGCTGCGTGTCGGCTGCCGCGATGCTGTATGCGGAATCGGCGGTGACCACCTCGATGTTGTCGCCGACCCACTGTACGAGGCATTGATGCATTGTAGATGGGATACAGCAATTTGCATGTATCCAGTCTCGGCCGAGTAGCATGTTGTAGGACCCCTTGCCATTAATAATAAAGAAAGTAGTAGGAAGGGTCTTACTGCCGATGGTGAGGTCGACGCAGAGAGCGCCGCGAGCGGGGGATACGTTGCCCTCGAAGTCCTTGAGCATCATGTCTGTCTTGGTCAGGTCATCATCGCTCTTCCCTAGCTTCCGGAACATGGCGTATGGCATGATATTGACTGCAGCCCCTCCGTCTACCAGTAATCTGGTGATGGGTCGGGCATTGACATGCCCTTTAAGAAACAACGCTTTCAGGTGTTGCCGTTTGTCTTCTTCGGGCTTCTCAAATGTGGCTGTCATTGGCTCCAAAGCCAATTGCGCCATCTGCTCTTCCATTGCCGACATGTCCTGTCGGTCGGCAGGAGTCATGAATTCCATTGGCAGTATGAAGACCATGTCGATGTCGGCTACCGATTCGTCACCTGCCGATTCGTCGCCTCTTCTGTCGTTTCTTTTGGGGCGCCATACCTGAGACCCACCTTTCTTCTCGTCCGTCGTGTACTGTTGCTCTTCTTCCTGCTGTTCCCACTGGCGGAGACGTTGGATTCTTCGTTTTTGAGACTTGGTCAATCCATCGGGGCACCACCTGGGGTTCATCGGTTTGGTTCGAGGCCTGGTGCGTTCCCATTCTGGTTCGCGTCCTAAAGGGTTCTCGTCTGACACCCGAGCATCGGCCATCTCCTCAAGTCGTCTGTGGACGCTGACTCTGTTTTCTGGCCGGTCATGTCGATCAAATCTGCCCCCCGGCCCATCATTGCGCCTGCCTTCCGACCAGTCATACCGGTCACTTCTGCCCCCCAGCCGAACACGCACTGGAGGGCGCCGATTGTCTTGATCGCACCAGTTCCTGCTGATCGGCTCTGATCTCCCATCTCTGGAGCGAGACCTTCTAAAGGGTCGATTGTGACGATATGGACCGTTGCACTCAGGGCAATTATCGACCGATGGCAACCTGAGGTTGCTTTCCCAGCAGTGGATGAAGAACGGGCATCGCCAATGATCTTCATGTCGCCGCATCGCCTCTTCCCGGGACCTTGATCGTTCATGTTGCCGTTGATATTTGTCGAGCAGGAATTGGGAAGTAATGGGTCGGCGTGGTTCTCCAGATCCGCCATCATCGTCCTCCATCCACCGTTTCCCTTTGACGTCTTCAGGCGCCGCTTGATTTCTGGGGTCTACGGCGCCGCTCTTTTTAGCCGATTCGGATGTCAGCACCTTGGTTTGGAGCGAATTCTTTCCCGTATCAACCATGTTAGTGGGGAAGGGGTCCTGGTCGATCTTCATCGGCTTGGCTGATTTTGTTGGCACTTCAAATTTGAGTCTGCCGTGCTCAATGGCCGTCTGTATCTGCTGCCGGAAGATTTTGCACTCATTAGTGTCATGGCAGGTAGCGTTGTGCCACTTGCAATATTTCATCTTCTTCAGCTGTTCGGCAGAAGGAATCATATGGTATGGCGAGAGCTTGATCTGTCCTTCCTGGAGGAGGAGGTCGAAGATTTTATCGGCCTTTGATGTGTCAAATCCGAACGTTTCTGGCTCCTTCTTGCCGAACGGACATGATATCGGCTTCTTTCCTTTAATCCATTCCGCAAGGCCGATTTTTGTGTCTTCTTCGGTTTCAACCTCTTCTAAGTATGCCACCTTCTTCTGGAAGTTCCTCCGTGGATCGAAAGAACGTAACCGGACAATCGGTGGACGATTTGGCTCAAACTCTCAAACTCCTGTGAGGCGTATTTTTCCTTGATGTGAGGTAGGAGACCTTGAAAGGCTATATCGGCCAACTGTGCATCAGTCAGAGCCAAGGAGTAGCACTTATTTCTGATTTCCCTAAACCTCTGTACATATGAGGATATCGGCTCATCGCTTCTCTGCCTGAGGCTGGTCAAATCGGACAGCTTCATCTCATGTACCCCGGCGTAGAAGTATTTATGAAATTGCCTCTCCAGATTGGCCCATATAATTATCGAGTTGGGCGGTAAGGTGGTGAACCACTGGAAGGCCGACCCAGACAGGGATGATGAGAAAAGACGCACCCGTAGAGCATCCTGCGCCGCTGCTTCCCCGCATTGGATGATGAATCTGTTCACGTGTTCCACGGTTGAGGTGTCGTCCAGCCCCGAAAACTTGGTGAAATCAGGAACTTTATACCGATGGGGAAACGGCAATAAATCATACGTAGGCGGGTACGGTGTCCTGTATGTGTAGGTCTGCACCTTCGGTTTCAAGCCGAATTGTTCCTGAATCACCTGTGCTATACGTGCTGACCAGTCCGGCTGTTGCTGGTAAACCGTCGGCTGAGGAACTGGTACGTGCTGGTATATTGGCGGCGGGATGACTTGATGTTGAGTGAAAGTATGTGGCATTTGATGTGTCATAGCCAGCTGTGTATTCAGGGTCGGCTGTTTGAATGAGCCGCTTGTTTCGTCATATAGTATGAGCTCTGCTGCTTTGCTCATCTCTGATGCGACAGGCTGGTACTGCGGCATGGTCGGTCGAGTGGCCGCCTGGAAAGACGCCTGGAACTGGGGGCTTCCATGGTTGGCCGATTGATCCTGGACGGCCGTCACTGATGGTGCCCCCCAAGGCGCTGGATTAACCGGAGGAAACTGCGCAGAGGACAACTGAATGGGACGTGGCTGGAGGTGCTGCGTGCCATTAAACCCCATAGGGATCGATGATGAGGAAGCGCCAGAACCCCCAACTGGAAATTGGATCGGCTGAGAAGCCGAATAAGGTGTATTCTTGTTCGGAGCCGTAATCGGCGGAGCATATGCCGGCCCCTGGTACCCTTGAGATACACCGCTAGCCAAGGAGCTGATGACGGCATTGTACACCGTATTAGAAAGCACCGGGGATTGATCGATGAAAGCTTGATAGATGGATTGCTGAACCATCTCGGACATCTTGTCCGAGTCCTCGGTGATTGTGATCTGGCTGGGAGTTGGAAACGGAGCCTTTTTCATAGTCTCTCCGCTCCTGGTGCGACTGAAGGACTGCAAACATGTCTTCCGGTAGTATGCCGTCTGTCTCTCTAGTTCTTCCTTCTGGTCGTCCCTGAGATCTGCCTCTGTCACTTCGATGACATTATCTTCGGAGACTTCAGCAGCTTTCAACATGGTGGCGGTTGTATTGGTCCCACCGGGCGTGCCAAATGTGTGTTGGCGCTAGAAATCGGCTGATCGGATTCCTAGCGTCGGACACACAACCCGAGAGAATCTGCTTAGCTCCTGTTCGGGTGATTGCCCTGGTGCGGTTCGCGTGGCGTGCCAGCCAATCTGACCTATTGATTGGCAAGGAAATAAACGTGTCAGTTCCCAGAGGTTGCGATCGGCTAAGGTTCCGATCTCGAGAAAGCTTATCAGCGATTCGGCCGATTTGCAACAATAAAGAAATCGGCTATGATGCAACCGATTACCAGGCAACGTTTGTAAAGAAAACTACTAGAGTAATCTGAACAACGCTACAGAAACAACACTAGGAACAGATCTAATCGGCTAAAATAAATAGATTAAACAATGAAGTACAAGAAAAGCCGAATTCACCGATTCCTAGCTGGATAACTGGTGATAAAACTAGAACAACAGGTAAAACCTAGAATTCTAGTGAATATCGATAACTGGTGAATAAATCTAAACGAAACGACAGCGATGCGCCCGAAGTTAAAGCTTAGAATTTACTCGATAAACGGAACTTACAAGATCAGCCGGAGGTCAAGTTGATGCAGCCCCGCTAACCCGTACGAACTCGTGAAAAAGAAGAAAAAGTGTTGGCGAAGTCGCCTACTTGAAAGTAAGTACGAGGAAACAGTAGTTTGTTGTATTGAGTTGATTATCATTACAGATCTACAAGGGTGGCTATTTATAGCCCCGTACAAACGACTTCTTATCCGACTAGAACTCTATCCCTAAATTTAAACAGAAAAACTTCTTATCCGACTAGAACTCTATCCCTAAATTTAAACAAAAAACGAATATTTACCAGTACGATTCGTACTATTTTCACGCGCTTCATGGGCTAACCCCCTCTTCATCTTCATAATCCTTTTTAAGCCCACATCGGCCGAACTATTCCAACCTCCTAATCCTAATCGGCCGATCACCTCTTTGGCAAGGAGGTAACCGATCAGGACCCACATGTCGAGGGCTCGGACTCATTCCGACCCTGGGAACTAAGGTCGGACGAGGCGGAGATCCTCCTTTGGAGGGTCGGGCGCGTCCGATCCCAAGCCTCAGGGGTCGGGCGAGGCGGAGATCCTCCCTTGGAGGGTCGGGCGCGTCCGATCCCAAACCTCAGGGGTCGGGCGAGGCGGAGATCCTCCCTTGAAGGGTTGGGCGCGTCCGATCCCAAGCCTCAGGGGTCGGGCGAGGCGGAAATCCTCCCCTGTAGGGTCGGGCGCGTCCGATCCCAAACCTCAGGGGTCGGGCGAGGCGGAACTCCAAGGATCAATCGGCCGATCCTCGACTGTAGCATCAATTGGCCGATCCTTGACTGTAGCACCTATCGGCCGATTTCCAATCATCGCCCTTGTATCTCGTCGCATCTTCCAATCTCTTCTTCTCCTAACGCCGATTTTACTCGTGTCAGAATCTGGCGTCAACAGGGTCTTTAGGTATGCGAGAATTTTTTAATATATCATTGTAGAATCTACTAGTTGCTACATTGATGTTGGGTTTTGGGTTCATAAGTCATCTCAAAACACTAGGTTATAAATAAATACACTTACAGAACATCAGGGATATTGTGCTAGTTATCACAAAACACAAAACTAAGTATTTTCCACTTAATTCTTAAAACTACAAAAAGTTGTTTAAAAAATCAAGCCATTTTTGTATCGAGGGTATATTTATGATCTATGGTCTTGTAATATTAAGCACGATTTTTGGTGATTTTGTTTGTGTAATAAACAACCCTGCTGTATACAGATGATCTCTCTCTCTCTCAGTTTTTTAAAAAAGTTAACTCGGCTCAGCTTGGCTCATTCTTTTTTTAAAAGCTTAACTCAGCTCGGCTATATGACTAGTTCAAAGGTGACAACTGGACCCACACAGTATACAACTTAGGCCGTACAGTCTGGTCATAATGCATAGTTATTTCCACGTGCAAAGCTGTGAAGATGAAATAATGTTTCATTATTCATATATTCTTGTTTCTTACAAACTTTCAGACTGGTGGCTATCTCCGCCTGTTGAGCCCTAGAAGAGGCATGTCCATGAAAATTAACTGCCTGATTGAAGTTGATATCAGAGTGAAAGCAATAGGGGATGACGATACAAAGGACAAGACCCTGGCTGATGGATGCATGCAGTTCATGGAGGATAAAGTTTATTTCGATGCACTCTCCACATCCACTATAAGCGGTCGATATGGTTCCGTGGCTTTTGATTATATTATATTTCGGTAGGGTTCTGAGGCAACCATAGAGCTGGACTTCCTGCAAGTACCGGAAGGCGGTTTCAGCATGCAAATGTGTGGGTACACTACTGCTCAGAAGAACTAGTATGATTTCACTGGCAAAAATTGTGAGTGCGATAGCTTCGTCCGCTCGACCGGGAGATTTCCACAGTATTTTGTGGCATCTGTGGAAATGAATGACTACTTTCTCGTGGACATTGCGGAAGGAAAATCACCTCTTATTTTTAAACCAACTATCCATGGAAGTGAAGAAAAAGAGTACTCTTTCGACAATGGCGCTCTGGTGTCCGTCAAAGTGTCATGGTCCACGGCCTACTACTGACAATGTCCACAGCCTACTACTGACAATGTAACGTTGACGTTTTAGATCGGCTGTCATCTTTAATAACGCTGCTCCTTAATTTTTCTGTTGTTGTCTATGGATCATTTTTGGACATATATACAGATAGAGGGGCCTCCAGCGCGTTATGTTAAGGTATAGCCTTGTGGGATTATATCATCTCGCTTTAACTGAAAGCTGAGATTGATTTTGGGCGAGACCTATGAGCTGTATAGAAACATACATAACTTTGCAATGTTGTTTGTAGCCATGAATCAGCTGCGCAAAGAATTTAGCCTAGCTCGGTTGTCGGTGTGAATATACGCTCAGACCACCATACCCAAGTTCTAAGTATTTGTCAAGACCGATTTAGATTATATTTTCTTCTTAATATAAAAGCCACCAGGTTCCTCCTTAGTGAGTCTAGCTAGGCCTTTTATAAATTGGCTGCACTACAGTTAGGCCTTCTTATGAATTGGCTGCACTACGCAATCTCCACATGTTTCTACTCTCATTGACGGCATGGATGCATCCATTTTCAAATCTCATCATTGGCGGTAAGGTGAAGCAACCAACTCTAAGGCCAGTTCGGCTGGGCATTTACAGCGGCTTTTGATAAAGCCCTGTTAAACGGGCACAAATAGAAAATGGCTTTTGCACAAATAGAAAATGGCTTTTGAAAGCAAGCTTTTGGTAAAATGGTTTTGAAAATGGGTAAAAGAACAAAAGGCAGCTTCAATAGCTTCTTCTCCCTCCCCAAGATACCCCTAAAATTACCCACATTGCCACTAAAAAGCCATTTTACCAAACATTTTTCCAAGAGTTTCAGCTCCATAAAAAAAAGCTACTTCACCATTGAAAGTAAAGGCAGAGCCATCTTAGAAGGAATCAGAGCACTGTCAAACAGACCCTTAACAATCTTGCACCATGGATCAGAGGAAATGGTCAAATTTTGCGTTTCATTAATACAAAAAAAACAATGGAAAAAAAACAGAGCCAGTTCTTTTTACAGGGAAAGGCTTTTAGGCCTTACGTTGTAGGCCGCTTAATTCGTGCAAAGCTAGCTTTTTCTTTTTTTTGAGAGAGAGAGAGAGGCAAAGCTAAGCTTCTGGTAGAATAACAGTGTGTCCTTGTTTTTATTACCACAGGTAAAATTAGCTGCAGCGCAGATTTGAGAAATGCCATGAACTAACTTCCTATCGCTTCTCTACTGTTTTTTATGTATGTATATTTCTTGTATGTCGGGGATCTTCCTTCCAACCTATCACACGGCCTATATAAAGGCTGGGCACCTCTACCTCCTTCCTTCACCACAACAAGCATTCTCATCCTTAGAACAAGAGCTTTGATTCACTAGACCACGCTTGCATTGCATTGGCAATGGCAATGCCATGGTTTGAAGCTGCAAGGGAACTACAGAGATCTTCTTTCTACAGGCAGAGTAAGCATAGGTGGCGATGGTTTGAGATGTGCCTGGCTCCCTGTATGCCACTCATCTAGAGCAACAACACCAATCCTAATGTTGCCTACGATGGATGGCGTGCACGAAGCCAAGCATCTCTCTATTTCCGAGCTCCTTCTCGGTCCCTTCTCTCATATCGCCTCTTTTCGGATTTAGTTTTTGTTGCATTTATTGTGGTTTATCTAATTGTATACCACTATTCTTTCTATGGCTTGGTGAGGCACAATGGTTGCTTTTCATGGTATTTAAAAAAGACAGTTTTTCCGACATTCAAATCAATTCTACTTAATTTCCATTCTCCATAGATGTTTTTTCTGATGTTCATGCATTAAGCCGAAATTTCAATGGAATATTTGCATAACTTCAATCAAATATCAATGCAGATTATTTTCCGTGGCTAATTACCCCCACACAAAGGGGGTTATTCCTGATTGTTTGTTGCGCACTGAAATATTGTGCTTTGTACTGAACATGGCATTGTGAGCAGAAGGTAACAGGTATTGAAATGGATAAGGGTCAACTACATGGACTGAAATTTATACCATTTTATTTCAAAATCTTTGCAATGTCATTATCTCCTTATTAGCCAATCACATGTTGCAAATTGGTCATAACAAACGGAAGCATTTCCGAAGAGGGGGAGGAGGGGAAGCAATGGAAGCATGGCTCAGATAACCAACACTGACCAGCAAGTATGCCACAAGTGTCCTGATGAAATAAAGGGTGGGACATCATCAGATCAAGACCACCTTGATTCAGAGTTTGTGCCAAGTTATGGAGAATGAATTCAAATGATTTTATCACTGTTACGCCTTGTATTTTGTATTTGAGTGTTTCACTACTCTGCAGGATACCAAGAAGCAGTTGGCAGCTTTTGAGAAGTTGATCCCCTATTTGAAGAGCTACATGGCTTGCGGTTCTGAATCTTCACTGTGTGGTTCAAATGTAACTAATTCATTTTGTCAGCAAAAAGAGCGTGTATAAGTGAGTTTACATCCACATCTGTATATTCAGCCAGTCATAAATGTACAGTGTACAAACCGTGTACGAAAGAATTCAGTCCAAATTTGTTGTAATCTGCCAATGCTCTTGAGTGCCATCAAATATCTCTCTCGACATTAGGTTCAGGCTTAAGGACTGTAAACTGCAACTTGCCAATTACCACTCGATCGCAGAATCGGCACGTGAAAACTGTGCGTTCCTTGTCTTCTCTCTTCTATATCTCCCCCCTGTCAAAGAAATTAACTGAAGAAGATGGCTGCACGACATGATTGAGCCCGGCTGAACAGTTGCCCATATAGTAGTCGCCCTGGAAAAGCCATCCGCATGCAGATGATTCAGGTAATGGTCGGCGTACCATCACCCAGGGAAGGCCCGCCGGCTGCCACTCTGACGGCCGCACAGTTTATATAGCAGTAATTGTGTGTACCTCAGATGTGTGCCATGGCCTCACGTGCCCTGTGCAACCCTACCTCCAAACGCATGCATCCATTGGTGC
Source organism: Setaria italica (assembly GCF_000263155.2). Classification (NCBI taxonomy): domain Eukaryota; kingdom Viridiplantae; phylum Streptophyta; class Magnoliopsida; order Poales; family Poaceae; genus Setaria; species Setaria italica. The sequence goes on along the minus strand of NC_028455.1, from coordinate 6,638,445 downwards.
AGTGCTTACTGCTCATACTGACCAGGCAATGCACACCGCGGATCACTATGTCATCAATCATCACAAAGAGAAGTGCAGAAGCAATGGCACTCCATTTCGCATTCGCAAATCCGGGATCGAGTTAATCGAATTACATTCATCCGTTAACGGATGAAAAGTTCAGGTCGGTGTCGCGCCTGCCATGGCGTCCCTTGAAGAACAGTATCTCAAAAAGGCACCAACCATGGACAACCTTCCATGCATAAGGGATGTAAGACCAGATATAGATACATGTGCATATAAACGAGGACCAGGATGAGGATTCAGCATGCACCAGGCAGACAGCTAGCTTCTCCATGTGTGAAGCCAACAATCATGAACCCAAATTATTGGAGGCCAAAGCCCTGGCGCCGGCGAGGCTCGCCGGCAGTCTTGTCGCCCACGTCGAAATGCCGACACAGCGCTACACGTCATGACCGCTGAGCTGGTGGCATCGTCGAGGCCTCAGCGGGCCCAGCTTGCTGGTCAGGCTGCAGATGAAGCTCAAGGCTGCCGGCCGGCCAGCCAGCCAGCCATTGCTGCCCCTGAGGAAGGACAGCCACCATGTTAGGACACCCAGAGCAGCTGCAGTGATGGAATCCGCCAGGCTCCAGTGTGTAGACAAGCTAGAAAATGCCACAGGGGGTGAGCACTATGCAGATGCAGGAGGCTGCGTCCATTTGCAAACTGCAGGCCTCGCCATTGCTTGTTCCTGCAGTGGACAGAGGAGGGAGCACACTCAGATCTTGCAGCAGCCCATTATGCAGGAGATGTCCAGCCACAGATGGAACCACGTACTAACATCTAAACAGTAGTGACAAGGCTCCAAGAAATTTTCATGGCAAGCCACCTTGTGCAGACAATGTGAGATCAGTGGAGGAAAGATTCTCCCCAGTCACAAAACAGTGACTGCTGTGAGAAATTGGTAACCAGGTAGCAGTTTTTACAGATACTTTGGCACAATAGTGACAAGGAAAATATATACAGCTATGATGATCGGTATGATTCGTCAACTTGCTAGAACTACGAATGATTGGTTATGATGGTATTTGGAGAGTATTCTCTAGATCTGAGTCTCAAAAACAGAACCGAACCATTTGACCAATCTCTCTGTAGTTCAAACAACATTCTACTGGAAAGAACTTCCATCAACGGCGAGGAACACGGACATGGTTACACAACATTTTGGTTGATCTCATTTGTGATTTCCTGGAAGACCCGCAGACGGTTCTGTGGCCTCCATGACACTGTACCTGCCGCATTATTATGCCAGCGATGAGTGGCCTCAGTGCGACTAGAACCCTGAGAGTGCTCATTATCACCAAACGGCACATAACCATGGCCATATCCTTCACCCTTTGATTTCCAGTCAGGAAAAAGCGCACGCTGAGATGCGCTGCTTCTCCATGGTGCTTGTTTGCTGCCTGAAGTGTTCTCCTTGAGATGAGCTGCGTTAGGCCTTTGGCAAACTCGACCACTGTGATCCTGTACCTTATGCTTGCTCCATGTTGGAGCAGCCCTGACAAGATCCCAGTTCACTTTGTTATCCGTGGAGATTTTGGAATTGCTGCGTCTCCATGAATTCGCTGAAAAACCTTGTTGGTGACCACCTATGACTGGTCTGTGGAGGGTGCTGCTTCCTTGAGAGGGTGGTGGTGTTCTGTACTCCTGCTTACTTGCATGTTTGCTGCTTTCAGTTTGCTCAGTAGTGCCCACACCCACTGTTAACTTGTCATTGCGCAATTGATGTTCACCCTTAGCCACCATGTCAGTCCATGACTTGTCCTCACCCAATTGTTGCTCCTCCTCATCCACCATGTCAGCCCACGTTTTTCTAACACCTTTGGTCAATAGCTTGCCCCCTTGCACAGGATTCTCGCTAGCATTATGGTTTCCCTCAGAGTTGGGCAAGCATTCAGTTGGAGTATGAGTCTGAATCTGGTCATGAATGCTACTTTTTGGTGCCTCGTTAACTAACCGCTTCCGAAGTTTTTCAAGTATTGAATGAGGTGTAGCAGCATCATTGAAGAGTCGAGAAAGATCTTGGAACTCTGCACAGCCTTCATTCTTTTCTGCATCAACAGTAACCAAAATTCGTGGTTCTTCACGCTTCAACTGAGTTATGGGAGATGGAAACCATGAACTGCACTTCTCATGTTGCTCTGCATTTGCTGAAACTGAAATATGTGGTTCTTTATATTTCAGTTGACTCAAAGGAGTTGATAGAGTTTGTGGCTGTGGATCTTCAAGTATCTCCACATCAGTAGCAAGCAAAATCCGCGATTCTTTGGACTTCATCTGAGTTATGGGAGAAGGGAGTGATTGCAACTCAAGGTCCCTAAGCATTTCAGTAGCCCGGGAAAGAGATTTGACATGACTTTCATCATCGCAGTTGTAAGGTATAGCTTGGAGCAGGTATTTAGCTTCAGCCAACTTTCCAGTCTTCATCAAACAGATGGCTAAGTTACACTCTTTGTTGTAGTCAGCTTCTATAGCAAGAGCTTGCCTGTTCCAAGTCAGTAGTATCCAAAATTAGTCTGTTTTTCCTTTTGTATAAGGGAGGTGCACGCAGCACACCACACGCACACATGCGAGTATGGCCATGCATGCTCTTAGTATTGTGGAGTGTTTATAGGTCCATTCACGATATGCCATTGAGAAAATTCATGATATCTAAAAAAAGAAGAAGAATGAACCCAGGATGTACCTGTAGAGCATTTCTGCTTCCTCGTAATTTTCAGACTGCATATAGGCCCATGCAAGGTTCCCCAATAACCTTTACAAGAAGCAAGGGACTTAGTGTTTACAAGTCAAATTTCAAACGGGAATATAAAGAATTTTAGTACCTTGCTTTTTCATCTCTAAGAGAAAGGTACACTACTCTTCCATGAGATTTAGACAGTTTTGTTTTCCACCGGCCAGAAGCTAGCTCCTCATCAACAACTCTCAGCTTTATCGTCAACATCTCAATCTGCTCTTCTGTCCTACCACATTTCTGGTTTAACATGAAAATTATTGGTTTCAGAAAATTGTATTGGTGACATCTTCATCAAAAATTCATGTGATAGTTGATTATTTTAAGATGACTCATTCACAATGGACAATGCAATATTCTAAATGTGTTCCATATCTATCGGCATAACCTAACCTCAGGATAGAAGCTACGGGGGAAGATTTAGCTTACAAAACTTAACATTTTTCTTTGAAAAAGGGCAAAGATACCTTGTAAAGGTCAAGAAGAATATTGTCAAGGGAATCCTGAGCTTCATAGGGACAACGATCACGAAAGGATCTTATTGCCTCAATGGCTTCTTCAGCCCTATTTGCTTGTTTCAGTACATTGGCCATATCTTTCAATGCACTCTCAATCCGATCACCGCTGTTTATAGCTGCCCAGAACAATGGAACTGCCTTGTTTGGGTCCTTTTCAATTACCTGGAATGGATAGAAACAACATAAGGAAACAAAAACCTTGCATATTTCAGCTTATGGTAGTTCCTATATTCAGGATGGCAAATGCAATTTCCTTTACAAGAGCTGACGAACATGTAGTACGTTATGTGCAAAATAAGCAAAAGAGCATGGAAATGAGCATCCACAATTGAAAGAAACAGCTGATGCCAGTACACATAAAAATCTTGACTTAATAGTGTCAGTCTAATCTTTTGGTACAACAGGTTTCTCGTAAAATGAAGCATCATCAGCAGGACCAAAATTTGGGTTTCACTTCCTTGGTTCATGCTAATGCTCATTTAATCTACAATTTTATCTGTGCAGTGCAATTTCCTGGTCTTTTGTTACAGCTACATGGTGTCCTAAAACGATGGGAGTTTTAGCACGTAAAACAGCCAAGGTTTCCTTAAAGGCTACTGCATCCTTATCTCCTGATATGTTACTCTCGAGTTTGCAAACAAAGAGAATGAGCATTGCACACACAGCAAACCAAATGCCATCACAAATACAGCTTGCAGGGTAATCATGCGTTCACTGACACTGACAAGCTAGAAGGCTTGATAGAATTGAAGTGTTAAGGGACTGCATGTCAAGGTACTGATCACTGCAACCTTGTTGAGGAGAAATGCCTAAACCATTTCGTGGTAGCAGTAGCAGAGGACAGTTCCATACTTCCATGTGTGAGTCCAGATAACGATTTGCACTAATTGCCGACTATGGTAGGCTGGTAGCCATGCATAGCTAGTCGCGGAACGATCCAATTCTGAGCCAAAACATGACCGGAATGGTACCCGAGCCACGGCGATCATGAAATACCTGCGCCTGCTTGGCCCGCACGTAGGGCGAGTCCAGGGAAGGTGGAGGCCTCGGCGGCCGCGACGAGCACCCCCCGGTCGACGGCGGCGTCACGCGCGCGCCCCCGCTCGTCGGCGGCGTGACGCGCGTGCCGAAGCAGCCTCCCGCGCTGACGGGCGGCGTCCGGTAGCCCGAGACCGGGCCGCAACCCGCGCCCGCGACTGGGGTACCAGCAGCAGGGCTCCACCTCGGCGCCCCCGCGCTCCTCGGTGACGTCCACGGCGGCAGCCGCCTTCCGCCGCTCGGCATCGGCCGGTCGCGGGGTGTCCCAACTTCCGTCGAACACCTGGCGAGCGCGCGGTGCGGGCCTGCAGCAACGTCACGATGAAGGCGCCGCAATTAGCTAGCCCCAGTGGTTTGCCCCGCCAGGGTCAGCGCGGAGTCGGGGAGGGGATCGTAGCGCTCACCTCGGTGAAGCGGAGCCGGCCGGGAGCCGCCGCGAAACCCTAGCCGCCCTGCTTGCCTGCGCCGCCGCCGCGGCGAGGTGACCCCGAGACGAAGCGCGCGCGGAGGGAGGGGAGGGGAGGGAAGCAGCGACCCAACGAACGGAAGCAACCGTCGCGTCTTATACGACACGCGTCGCGTGGGGGAGCGTTTTGAATTTCGAACGGGCAGCAGGGGCAGGGGGTGCCGACGTGGATGGGGCAGCGGGGCCCGCCTGCCGACGTGGACGTCGCCGCGTCACGGGAAACCCGCCCCCGCCGGGGAGGGTGGGCGCACGAACGTGGTGACGTGGCGTAGTTAGTGCAGCTCATGCCGTCATGCGTTATCTGTGAATAGAGATCATCTATGAACATGAACATGGACCGGAACGGTTAATTTTGCTGTACCTCATTTTTACTTTTTCTTTGCTTGCGAGGAACCTGATATTACATTTTAGAATGCGAGAAATGTATCCGGAATTCAAATTGGATTGTTCATATGATATGAGTGTGAATCTTTTCGTCCAATCCCAGTGTTCCGAAAATACGCATTACGTGAAAAAATATTTTTGTTAAAAAATAAAGTAATTAAATTTATGGTAACCACGTGCACTCTTTTTTTTACATGTCACATTTAATTTGTCTTAAATCAAATATGTTTAACTTTTACGGAGTTTGTAGAAAAATATAAAAACAACCATGACACATGGGTACCATAAAAAAAATCGTGACACATGAGGCACGATGAAGGTTTCAGAGTTGTGCACTGAACATCCAGTGTCGCATTCTGAAAAACGCTGGAGGCATGAACGCATTGAACACCCAACCATGCGGATTGCAGAGAGAAGAAGCACTAGTGCGGGTACGGCACGAAGATTCTGAGAAACACCTGTGGCGTGAACGCATTCAACTCAGTTCATAGTTGTTTTCTGCACACTGCAATACGCATTCAGTGTTGTGTTATTTGCCAGGGAGCAGGATAGGTAGACATACCCATCACTCTCTGGTAAAAAAATTCTTCCACACATGAGATGTGTGAAAAGTTGATTTTTTTTTTTCTAAGCATACCTATAACAATTCACTACCCTTGTGAAAAAATCGATTACATCGTAGCGTTTCCGGGGCCGAATTCATGCGGAAAGCCTGGAATCATCGTCGGTGAAACCAATGGTTTCAGGAGCAGCCCATATCCATATGTTGAAGCAATAATGATTTTTTCCTTAAAAAAGAATCAAGAATGGCGACTTGGTTGATCTCATTTTGCATTATAGGGCGTGGGCTTTTGGTAAACGGCAATTGGTAAATAAAAGTTTTAGTTTTGAAACAATTTTTCTGAAATAGTAAAAAAATTAGCAGCAAGCAGTTTATTTTCACCACCTTTTTAATTTTACCTCTTCAAACAAAAACTTACTGTCCTGCGAAGAGCAGTGTGCACCAGTCATTTCATTTCTAGTTTCATCTTGTACCGGTGCATGAGCCGACACACGAGCAAAGAAGGTATCACAAAATAAAGGTGCTAGCATGCATGAGGGTGCTGAAAAACGCTCGAGGCATGAATGCATTGAATCCAGAGCTGCGTTCTGCACACCCTGCATACCAGACTGCACGTTCAGTATGTGTTATTTGCCATCACCAGGGAGGAGAGAAGAAGAACAGAGACTGTGACTCTGTGAGAGAATGGAAGTCACACGCAGGCTGTGATTTCTGAAGGCAGTGGAACATGAGCAGATACGGCATGCAGAGAAGAAACTGAATGCTGGTGCCATAAAGATTCTGAAAAGAAAAACGCTTGTGGCCGTGTGGGATCAAGGCATTCAATTCAGACTTCAGAGATCGGCACGCGCAGATGTGGAGGAGCAGATTTTCACGCAGGCTCATTGTTCTCTGGTAAATTATTCAAAATATGGCACTTGAAAAGTCAATGCATAGCAAATTTCAGAAAGAAAGATCATTGGGAGCGGCTATTCGTGCTGAAATCCTGGTTGGTCAAAATGTATCCTAATACTTGTGGAATCATAGAAGTTTTTGCTTCTGTGATAATTTTGTCAGTTACTTTTTTCTTCCAAGGCCATTTTACCTAAGTCTTGCTGTGGCAAAGTTCGATGTTATGCCTACTCATAGAGGCAGTCTTCTCATTTGCTTACAATGAAGCTCCTGCAATTTTTTTCCGATAAGGGAAGTTTTATTAAAATCAAGATCGTTACATCGAGGTGATACGAAGCTCCTGCATAGAAGAGACCTTCAGTTCTTTTCTCTAAATACCATTATAATGCTTAATTGTTTACAAGTTTATACGAAATTCTTCTTACCTTGCAATTGAAAGAAATATAAGGATTGGACATGTCGAGGATGTTATACAAGTGATAAATCACGTACTCATAGACAATAAAAATCCAATCTCTTTAATTGGTTGCTTCTAGATTAATGCATTAACTTTGATTCCATTGTTGAAATATCACACATGCAGACTGAGTGGCCGGTATATGCGGTTGAGGATGGCCCAACAGGCGAAGCTGCACAATAATAAAAATATCAGTGAGAGCGGATAATGAAAATATTTAGGAGAGTGGATGTCCTGTGGGGACAATAATTAGAGTAATTATTATGGACCTAAAAATAAACTTATTCGTTAGCATGTCCCTAATTAGCGATTGTTTGCCAAGTTGCAACTATGCGACGCAAAGGCTGGCATCTACGACAGAACTCTAAAAGTAGATGCTTCACTCTAAATTCGGCAGTGCGTTTGGTCGCCTTTTACTAGCTTTTGCGAAGAAAAGAAGACTACCGAGAGACACTAAGAATCCTTTTCCATTGGGATTGTTACACATGCTAGCCACGGATTAGTTAGTCGTCGCTACGTCTGAAATGATTTGTGCTGGCACCTTGATTTTTAGATGCTGACAGACATGATTGCCACCCGCGAGCAGAAAAGTTCAGTTACCAGCCCGTTAAAACCTATCACTACAAATGCATTTATGTTAGCGGGTGACATAAGCACCCGCCAGCATAAATGTATTTCAATTTACATTGACTAGCCAAAAACTTAATCGAACATATCTCAATATCTTTTTAACATGTATTAGATTATGTATATGCATTTGTGTAGGGGTTTCAAATTTTTTAGCAGGGATTTGTAATTTTCTAATATTTAAATAATTATAACCATGTTTATTGAAATTAATTGATATTTGAACTAAATTTTTCACAAATAAGATAAAAAAATTGCAGAAAAATGACAATAAGAAAGTATGTTCCATTTTAGCTCAAATCATGAAAGTACATGGAAAATTTCAAATATTTGTTAATGTATTTATCACTTCTATTACAACTTTTGGTGGGAAAAAATTCTAATAATATCTAAATATGGTCCGAAAATTATATAAATTGGTAGGGAGCCATTTTGTGAGTCCACAACCTTGACATAAAAATTTTAGCATGTTATGAGAAAATTGGACTATACATTGTTCACAAATATATACTTCACTTACAACATTCCGTATAACTCAAGTCAAACCAAGCTTATGAACTAACTTAACAAACAAAACTATCATATACATGTCGATATATTTTTTTACATGCATGAGACTATATATATATATATATATATATATATATATATATATATATATATATTCTTTCGTAGAAGTTCCAACAATTTTTGAAGTTATATACTTGCATTAAATAATCAAAAGTAAAAAAGAAAAATGTAGATAGATTTGTATTTGCGGGTGATGATACACATATGTCACCCGTCAGCAAAAAATCAAAAACATTTCGCGAACATAGAGCACACAAGTGTGGCGGAATCATCCAAATTAACCTGACTAAAATGCACTTAAGTCGCCTGACACGCGATTATACACTTTAAGCAAGTCAACTTGGTTGTTCGTCGAATTTCATCCGATAAACCACTTACTCAGGATCGAGAAGTATTGCTCACACGAAGGTGAGTGGGCACAGATATTACAACATTCTCATCATATTAACATAGTTCAACAATTTATTACATCAGAGTTTTCGAAATTCAAACAGAGTTTGCAAGGTTGTAAACAACGAAGAAGTAAAACAAGTGGAAGCTACACGATGATACACAATACCATGGCGACATCGACCATGATATCAATTCCCACGATCCACACTGTCTAAGGACGGTTTCCACACGATCGTCCAACCCGGAGGGAGTTGGGTCGGCCAAGTCAAACTAGCAACCATTTCCTCGAAATCAGCACTACCTGAAAACATAGCCACAAGCAAGGCAACAAGACTGACCTGACAAGTGATACCTACTTCACCAACTCCTAGACATGCAAGGCTTTTTGGCTGTGGGTTTGTTTTGCCAAACGTGACTAAAGTTTGTCCTTACTTTCAACATTTTAGCTCAAATTCTAAGTTCATTAACCAATCTAAATTAGCAACTTTTACTAAGCAAGCATAGTTTTCAAACAATTAAAGGACAAGCATCAAGATTTATATCATCATCATATTCCATCTTTACTCAGTGCGGAATAGCGATCAAGCAGTCCCAAACTGTGAGAGGCAGACGAATCGATCTAAATTTCTTAACCATGCATGGCGAACCTAATCCCACGATATCCGTGCACCACGAAGGGTCGCTTCACTTGTTAGTCGTCCCTATCGATCCCTTAGGCACGTGTCAGGTCCAAACTTCCTTTGGCATGCAATGCTCCACAGTCCCAGTCTCTGCCGTACTATGATCGTACTTGCACCCACATGATGCACCATGGGAACGACGTTCCAAGGACAACAGGAATATAAGCCACGCCCCAGTTCAATCAGGTATTAGGCTTCCCCATCCCATACTAGGTATGAGATTAGTACTTTCAAACACTTGATCACGAACGCCGACATGTTTCGACCTTAGCAAGTTCATCTAGACAGACGGGGCAAACCACCATATTGGAACCATTCCCGATCCCATCCGTCATCCTTATAGTTGTAGTATGAGTAACCAACAACTCCTATAGCTCGCGAGTGACAGGCAATCACTCAACTTTTACCAAGTCCTATTTAGCACAACAACTACTCAACTTTAGCGACTAGTGTTCAGATCAAAGGTACTAAGTTCATGCATCTAAGGTTTCAATCAACTCCTATAAACGTAAATGTACAACATAAGCATCAACATATTGCATAATTTAAAAATAGGAAAACATGCACCGGGGCTTGCCTTCAGGTTCAGAGAAAGTTAATTGGTCTTCGGGTGTTGATCTGGCTCAGCTTCCACATGATGTAACTCTGCAGTGGGTTTCTCTTCCGGCGTAGGATGGAGCTCGTAGGTTCCGTCGGCGATATTAGCTTCTACACGACATGTGTATGCAGAAAGTTCAAATTTCTATGCTTTCGTATGAAGGATGCAAGACATGACTTATTGTTGAAGTGAAAGTTGCATTTCGACTACATTCACCTAAACAAGATTCTAAACTTTCATTATCTTCATGAAGTAAGGTGTGTTGTGGTTTAAAACTCGGGGCTGACTTTGATGGTGATTGTGTACATATTTAAGATTCTTACAACTTAGAACTTCACAAGGAAGGTGGGGGTCGCTTTTAGGATTGTTTGGGGTTCATTTGGAAGGTCATTTATTTCTGAATGTTTCTACATACCTCTTCCAAAAATTACCAATTAAGCTTACAAGGACTTAACATTTTCTTTATTCATTTAAACTGATTCCTCATCCAAAATTTGTTTCCACAATTAAACAGTAACGTATGAAATTGAGAAATTAGCAGTACCTCACTCATGTCATCAATGAGTTACTGTAAAAATTTGGGATCCATTGGATTAGTACAAAAATTATTTTATTATCCAAGGGTAGCATGTACTTAACCATTTTTATCTCAAAACCTACAGTGATTCAGAGGGTGAAACTTTAACAGTCGGTTGAAGGCATGTTATAGAGACATTGGTGAATTTTTCATGATTTTTAGTGAAGGACAACTATTTCCCATATATTAATCCTATTTCTTCTTCTCTAAAAGGAAAAGTGGGTTTCTTTCTGTTTTTGACCAGGTTCTAAATTTTTCCTACAAACTACACTTCACCACCGACCTATTCCAATTAGTTTCACATTTTTATTGTCTCTGCATTAAAACCTATGCAAAAAGAAAGGTCTACCTGCAGATTTCAATTAATAAACTAAAACAGTGACTTAAAAGTCTATGCTAGACTCCTAACCATTTTTCTAAGTTCCTACTCCGTGAAACATACACCTAAGAGTTGGATTTACCTTTTTATCATTTTTCTTCGATTTACTATGATTTAAATGGCCTAGACAACAAATAAAACATAAAACAATATTTCTAATAATAACATGTGCAAGATCATTTTTTATATGAAACTAGACAGTTCACTGAGCCCAACAAAATTTATTTGGCATTTTTCTAAGTTTTCTACGATTTATGGTGCATTTACAAAGTTTAATCTATTTTCTACCAATTTAAAACAATTAACCGAAACAAACTTACAATCTAACCCTTACGTCTATGGTTTAATTGCGCAGGGGTCCTTGGTTTTTGTGCTAAGGCTCCTAGATAAAATGCAACCGCTGCAATGTGGTCCCTATGGCGTCCACAGCGGCGGGCGGATAAAATCCCGGTGATCTAGGGCCGAACTTGCGGGAACAAGGGGTCGGGGGTGCGGAGTGTGCTCACCATGAGGGGTTTGGGGCAGGTCTCAGGCTGCGGCGAAGGCGAAATGATGGCGAACGGCTGTGGGGATGAAAGGCGGGTGCGACAGCGGGGAGCTCCGGTGTTCCAGTACCGGCGGACTTCCTGGCGGGCAACGGGCGGTGCGAAGAGCTTCGCAGGGTGGTGCGGAGGCGATTAGGGGTGGTGGCGAGTGATGGTGCTGAGCGGAGGGGGGGTGCGGGGAGCTTCGGGTGGCGCATTGGTGCTATTTGTAGCGCCGGGAGGGAGGAGGGCAGTGAGGCGAGGCTCAGGGCGTGGGTGGATAAGACCGGAGGGGCGCTGGTGGTGTGGCTGGTGTGCGGGGATTGGGGCGGACGCCATTGGCGACGGGCGCGGAAGCTCCGAGATAGGATCTTCAGCTCACTGGACGCGGGCGATTTGGGGCGCGGAGTAACGGCTTTGCCGGGTGGAGGGATTGGCGAGTCGGGCGCCGTCGACTCACTATCGTGGTGGCGCATTGGGCGGAGGCGCAGAGCCAATGGGCGGCGGCGGCATGGCGCAAGCGGAGGGGCGGAGCTTGCCGCGGCATTGGGCAAAGGAGATCACGGGGACGGGAAGAGATAGGCGCGCCGCTTGATTGGGTAGCTGGGGCTCATCATCCTGTCGAGTCGAACCAGGGGGTTAGCCGGTGGCGAGCCACCGGTGAGAAGGCCACGCGGCGGGCGGCGCACGAGCAAACATGCGGGCACGTTCTGGGCGCGCGCTGGAGCAGGGTGTGCCTCGGGGCAGGCCAAAAGGGCCAGGTTTGGGGCCTTCTGCTAAAACATTTTCAAAAGAACTCGTGAAACTCCAAAAGTAAAACATGTAGCCCTAATGTCCAGCTTAAAATTTTACAAAAAGAGTTTGCTCAAAAATGAAATGGATCTAAAGTTACGAGGCTCCAAAGTCGGTGGGAACGCGCTCCTCTCGGACTTAGGTGTTTCAGCAATTTGTCTGATTTTCAGGAATTTTGGCCGGTTTCGATGCAACTTTTGAGGGGTTTGGGATTTGAAATAGGCAAGGGTGTTATTGAAGGAATTGTTCTTTGATCTTAGGAATTCAACTTTTATTAGAGACTTTTCTCGAGTTCAGTTCAACTTTTAGGAGGAACGGGCTTGCCAAGATGCGCGCTCTGGACGTTCTTCCAGACTTAGTGCAAAAATGCATTTGCGCTGGTTTGACTGTTTTGAGTGACTTTGACCAAGCTTTTGAACAGGTTTGGTTGTGAATTAGACTTGAGTCAGTATAACAAAGTTGTAACACACTCATAGGACTACAACTTCTATTAGGGGTCTGACTCAAGTTTGGATATAGAATTGTGAGATAGCAGGTTGCAAAGTTGAGGAAACATATGAATTCCAGGACTTCGGTCATTTGCAGGATTTTGATGTACTCCTGATTTGATTCTTGTTTTTGACCTTCTTTCACTCCAAATCAGCCAAAGTGCTATTAACAAAATTTGTTTGAAATTAAAAGTTTTACAACTTCTATTTGGACAAAATTTCAAGTTTGTATATAAAAACTCAAGTTTCCTATTTAACTCCAAAAAGAGCTTTTTAGGGGCAATTTGGACATTTCACTTCCTCTACTTAGTGACTAATGACTTTCTTAAGTTTAACAACACCTAATTAAGGTAAAGTTGTTACAGCAGTGAAAAAAATGGCACGCGTTTGAGCAGCTCCGTGCCTCTCTCTTATCTACTCTCTCTCCCTTATCTGTTTGCTCATTTCTATCTCTTCTGCTGCTCCTCTCTCATCCTCACATCTCTTCCTTATCTCTGCAGGAGCCGCAGGAAAGGTGGTCGGTAGGTGCTGGTGGGCGCAAGCGCAGCGGGCTAGCAGGCGCAGGTGTAGGAGCAGCGGCCAGTGCACCCAGGCGGCGGGCTCATGGGCACTAAGGCCGGTACGGCCGACCGGCGGGCATCGACGGGAGCAGTGGCTAGCGCAGCCGGGCCTGCGAGTGATGGTCTGATGCGCCGGGGTGTGGCAACGACGACTGGTGGGCGCGGGGCTAGCGCGGCTAGGCCCGCGAGTGCTGAGGACGGCGTGCCCAGGCGGTAGCAACGGCGACCGGTGGGTGCAGGTCCAGTGCAGCTCGGGCGGTGGGGGGCTTGCACGAGCTACGACCGGTGCAGCTACAGACGGCACAGGCGGAGGAGGTGCGGTGAAGGCGGGTGGAGGAGTGTCGGCAAGCAACGGACCATGCGGGCGGATGACTAGCAGCTTGGATTGGCTATTTGTGTCTCCATCCTTCTCACCTCGATCCCAGAATTGCTGATTTGTTTGGAATGTGTAACTAAATTTGACATGTGGATGAATTTGTGTGGCGAAAGTGTTGATTGGCTTGGGATATTGCAAGTGTTAATTTTCTTGGGATTGTGCAAGCGTTGATTTCCTTCGAGGATGCCTGTTTCTTGAATGCTCATTCTCGGCATAGAATACGGCAACGTGAGCTGCAGCGTGGCTACGAATACAGCGGCACGAGCGGCTACAACTAGCCTTTTTTTTCCTCAAAATTATCTTTGCTGACAGGCTTCTTAACCATCCGTCAGCGCAGATAGTATCGGTACTGGCGGGTGGCTTGAGAGACCTGCCAGCATAAATGGCCATTTGTGCTAGATCAAGGTTGCTGGCAGGTGCGGTACCCACCAACATAGACCTCTTCTAGCCGCCAGTATAAAGTTTTTCTAGCGTAGTGTGTTTTAAGTTTTATGAGAGTGAGGAAAAGGAGAGACTAGACGGAGATCAAGGTACGCAATCTCGCCCATTGATATTTCCAGACGAACGGTCTCAATTACACACTACGTAATGAATGTAATCACGATGAACAATGTACTACAATGTTACACAGTACCAAACAGTGTTGATTCTAGCTGTGTGCAGTACAGTGCTGATTCTAGCTGTGTGCAGTCTCAGGAGTCGGAACTATTTCCAAAAAAAGAGTAAATTGTACCCACCGTATAAGAACTTGTTAGGTGGGTGTAGATTAGTCCAATAACCTATAAAATACTCAATTTAGTAAATAATTGATAGGGTGCGGATTGGTCCAATAACTTGTAAAATGCTCAATCTAGTACAATAACTTGATAGGTGGGTGCAAACTGATCCAAAAACTTGTAAAATGCTTAACTTAGTGCATAAATTGGTGCATCTGCAGTCCAAATATTATCACAAACAACATATTTTCTAATACCGGACTAGAGTATATTCGCGTAAGTTATTGAGCATTATGTGACAATTGATATTCGTGTCATGATGGTAACATAATCGGCCAGGACTGAACCTGAGAAATTATTATCATGTCTTTGTATTAACTATTTTTTTATACAAAGATTAAATTTTAATTAGGAATATTTAATTTCATATTCAATATTGATTCGATGTTTGATTATATGCATTTTTGTTCAACTAAAATATCCAATATGTTAATAAGTACTAACAATTAATACCTTTTAGAAGTTTAGCATAAATATTTTTAAAGCCTCGTACTTGTTTAGAAAGAAAAAATGAGCTAAGAAACAGGCATACTTCTCTACAATTGTTGAATACATGAGCAAAGGTGTAGAAGAAACCTAAGGTTATAGGATCTCTCTTATATACTTTAGTCTCTCGCTAATACTAATGGTGTAATTGTAAAATTTGATTCAATTTTAACTAATAAACACAGTTGAGTCATCTACTTTGTTTAACACGTTGTTGTTGTAAAGTTTGGACTACAAGTACACCTATTTTTTAAGTTATTGTACTAATTTAGTATTTTATAAGTTGTTGAACCAATATGCACACACCTATCAAATTATTGTACTGAATTAATTATTTTTTATTTTACAAGTTGTTTGACCAATTTGCACAGCAATTTGCACACACCTGACAAGTTATTGCACTAGATTGAGTACTTGGGCCAATCTGGAAAAAAAAAACGGTGCTGGTTCTCTCCTCTCTGCACCGGATCCTGGCCCTAACGATGCTCTCAACTCCAACAAAGATTACTTTCGCTAACAGGGGATGTTCTTAGTGAATGAACATACATGAGTTTATAAAGAAAAAACATTGCTCTCAACTCTCAAGCACACTGCACACGCTACAAAACGAATCCTTCTCCTAATCCCGGGAAAAAAAAATCTTCGTCAGAGTTTGACTCCCTCTCCCCGTCTACCTCGCCGCCCGAGAAGCTAGGAAGGGGGGCCGAGAGCCAAGCGCGAGATGGGCGGCTACGAGAACGGCGACTCGCCGGCGGAGGACGGCGTCATCCTGGGCGTGGACGGCGGCACCACCAACACCGTCTGCGTCTGCCTGCCGGCAGCAATGCCGACGCCGGAGTCCCCCGCCGCCGTCCCCGTGGTCGCCCGCGCCGTCGCCGGCTGCTCCAACCGCAACTCCGTCGGAGGTAATCGCCCGAGGATCTCCCCGGTCAGAGCGTGGCTGGCGCGTGCCTCGTGGGGAAAAAATGGATCTTGGGAAATTGGCGACGGGTCTTCGTGTCGGTTTTGGGGGATTTCGTGTCCGTGAAGTGCCGCGCGGTCGCGGTTGATTGGTCATATCTAGCGTGCGGGTGTCTTGAGGCGTACGGGAAGCATTGGATCTTGGCAATTAGGGGAGAGTTTCAGGGAAATAGATGAATTTGCTTGCGTAACACCGATTGTGCATGCTCCTTATTTTGTTTTAAGCTTTTGCTCGAATATTATCAAATTATCCTGCCCCATCTTGTTTGCTGTGAATTCTTTGGTTTCCTACACGTTAATCATTTTATGAAGTTGCTGAACAGATAATACCATTACTTGTGCTAAGCTTGGTGACTATAGAGTAATCTTGTAATTTTACCGATGGAAACACATTACTGTGTCTTGCACTTCCTCTGTATTGCTAAAGGAATACTGCACCCAATGTTTAACCAGAATCTATAGTTCTTATGCAGATCATATATGTTTCTGTAAGTCGTAACACAGTATATAATTGGAGCATGGGAATGTTTTTCCGATGATATGAAATCATTTTTTTTCTTGCCATGTATGTGTATATGTCAGAATTTGTTGCTCAAATATGTACTGACCTCTATGTCTCTATTTATCAGAAAGCGCTGCGTTGGAAACTCTAGAGCAGGTCATGACACAGGCTCTCGCAATGGCCAACACAGATCGTTCAGCTGTCCGTGCAGTTTGTTTAGCTGTATCTGGAGTTAACCACCCATCAGATCAGCAGAGGATGCTGGAATGGATCCGGTATAGTTACTCTATATTGATTAAAATTCATTTCCCCTAAAATGTAACTTGTTACATTGTTTTCGTACATATCAACTACTTGATTTCATTTGATATCTTCCAAGCTTCAAACCCATGCTGATATCTCCAAACACGTAGTTGATGCTCAAATGACCGAGCTAATTCTTTTGTACATTTGTGACACCATGGATAGTTAGAGTGAGTGGTGCTGTTTTTGTGTGTATCATTACAACTCACAGCAAGCTGACAACTAATAGATAGGAAGTCATCATTTTGTGTTCATTTGCATTCACCCAAAATGTTATCAACCAAAGAAGGAACCCCTCTAATTTCTTCTCTTTTACAGTTTTACTGCTAAATGAACCTTGTCTCTTCTCCAGGGATCTGTTCCCAGGCAATACCAAATTTTACGTGGAAAATGATGCTGTGGCAGCTCTGTCTAGTGGGACAATGGGAAGGCTGCATGGCTGCGTGTTGATTGCGGGCACTGGATGCATTGCTTATGGGGTCACAGAAGATGGAAAAGTGGCAAGAGCAGCTGGCGCCGGGCCTGTTTTGGGCGACTGGGGTAGGTGAGTTATATTATTTACATGAACAGGGTACATTAAACGATCCTCAAGACAAATGCCTTGTTTGAACTTTGAAGTTGGATTGTTCGAACATCATTCTTCATTTATGATTTGGATTTTAGAATATATATATATAAGCACTTTCAGTGCCATGTGCTCTTTCCTCAAAAGTTTATATAAGTGTAGGGGACGAGCATCAATTGTTGGTCACACACCCAGTAGAGATTATACAGCTATATACCTTTTAGTCCCTAGCATATGGCAGAAAGACTGTTTATATGTGGTCGTTGCTGAACTGTGAATTGGGAAGAATGATGACACTAGTTGCTCCGGTTAAGGAGGCCTGATCGGGAATTTGGATTCAGTGTGAGTGATTCTGAGGTGTTAGGGAGAGACCATGAGTGAATAGTTGGCCAGATAGTTTGCACGGTTCTCCTTCTTGCAGTCCATTTGACTCAAGTGTTGCAGCTCCTGCCTCCCACAAGAATTGCTGGGTCCTCGAATTGTTCGCTATTTGACTGTTGTACTTAAAGTGATTTATTTCTGTGCTTGTGAAACCTATTATTGTGTCACAAATTTGTGTGATTCCAATACCACTTGCTTGTGACAAAGGAAATTGTAGGTGACTATATGTGTACATTAATGCAGTGGATATGGCATTGCTGCACAGGCCCTGACAGCAGTAATAAAAGCACATGATGGTCGTGGACCACAAACTAGTCTTACAGGAGAAATCCTTGAGAAGCTTGAACTTTCGTCACCAGATGAAATCATTGGGTAAGTTATCTCACGGTAATGCATCCTTTGTCTACAGGTCAGTAATATTCCCTGGGAACTAGAATGATAGCTTAATATGTTGAGAAAAAGATACAAAATAGTGTTATAGCATAGCATGGTTCATTCGTGTAAAAAATGCATGCAGTATTCATGTGACCACTCTATGGTATAATATGGTTCATCAGAGTTAAAATAAAGCTAACCAGGCCTGCATTGTTTCACCAGGCCTTTGCCATTAGGCATTGATCCTTAACTTCCTTAACTTTATTTGACAGTGGTGCACTAAGCTCCTTGCATTCAGTATTCATAGTTTTACGCTCCTAGAAAGATCAGTAGTGTAGTATTTCATAACTTTGTAATATCTGGAGCTTCTAGAAGTTTGATGAACAACCAATATGTGGAATCTTATACGTTCGAGAAAAAAGAATGTGGAATCTTATTCTTGATTCTCACTGTATCTTGCTCAGGTGGACATATGCAGATCCGTCTTGGGCTCGTATCGCAGCACTTGTACCTGTAGTGGTATCTTCTGCTGAAGATGGTGATGAAGTAGCTAACAAAATTTTGCATGATTCAGTGCAAGAGTTAGCTGATACTGTTATAGCTGTTGTTCGGCGTCTTAGATTGTGTGGTGAAGGTAATGTTTATGTTGATCATGGAACATCACTTGGTTTTAATTTTGTCCACCAGCTCTATTTTGATTATTCTAATGGAGTAATTGCATCGTAAGTGTAGATATTATTTCTCTGGTGTTGAGACATCAAGTAACATCCATACAAATGGATGTCATTATGTCTTATTAATTAAGCAAAGACTGAACTGGTATTTTCCCTGCAAAACGCTCTTTAGTTATTGCGTTGTAAATGAGCATTTATCAAGTGATGTAGTTTGCTGTTATAAGTGAGCAGAAGACTTAAGATGCTCTTGTAGGGTTCTTTTTATGGTCCAAAGGTATTGTACACTACTTTTTGGAGCTGAGACTTGGAGAGTATTAAGAATTCGGCTTAGATTCTGTTCCCATTTCCAGATGTGGTGCATGACACAAGCTGATGTTACATTCTGAATAAGGTTTATGGGCCAGGGACATGGCATGCATGTTGCTAGATCTCTAAATTGTTAAGTTGCTAACCATGCTACTAGAGTGTTGGGACTCACAGTAGGAAAGCATACTCCGTATACCTGAATGTGTTTTTTTAATCTGGCAGATGAAAATGACAAATTCCCTCTTGTTTTGGTTGGAGGGGTCCTTGAAGGAAATAAAAGGTGGGATATTAGTGGTGAGGTCATAAAATGCATTTCCAAGGTCTTCCCAGGCACCGATCCTATTTGGCCTGAGGTTAGTATATTCGCTACTACACCTCGTTCAAAACTTTATCTCTCTTCTGGGCACATAGTCCCGTTCAAAATAAAAGGTGGGATATTAGTGGTGAGGTTTTAGTATTTTTTTAACTTTAGCATTCCAGGGATTCAAAGGAAAGATATAGCCATTCTCAGGAATGATAATTTTTTTTCTCAGCAATTTGAGATGATACATGGCATCTGTAGCTGATATAGTTGGATTAAATGTGCATAAATTTCTCCACCACGAAAGTAAATAGTTTATCAATTTGAAAAGCACCACCAGATAACAAAACATTTACTCCCAAGAAAGTTGGAGTAGGCATCCAGTCTACTTGAAATTTTTCCCAATTCAGAAACTTTGTTTGACAAAGCTAACAATTTTGTAATGAAATTTAAGGTTGAACCTGCAATTGGTGCCGCCTTACTTGCTTGGAGCCATCATCGCAAAGGATTGAAGCTGGAGAATGGAAGTTGATTCCCCATGTGGGAGGATGTGAATTGTACATTGAGAAGTTGGCGAACCTAAGGATAAATTTGGTCCCAAATACACATTTATCAGCATGATGGCTGCTGTTGTGTAAATAATAAATATTGGATTGATGCAAACATAAAGCGGGGATGAACACATTTCTGATGTAAGTAGGTAGAGTGTCAAAAAAAAGTTGTAAAAGTAGACCTTTGATCCTAACTCTTGGTTATCTTTGTATGTGTGCTGTTTGAGTTTAGAGGGGAAAAAATCATGGATAACTGATCTTTCAAATGTACGATACTTGGCCTCCACACTTAGTTGATATGTTGAACTTGTGATGGATTCCTACCATTTGTTATCTCTTTATGATTATGTCAAGAGGGACGGGTTCTGTGCGAATTTGCATTGAATTACATGAACTCAAAATAGCCTTCATTACAATCCACAAGTATAGTGTTTGACAACTGCCAGGTCTGAACTTTTCTGAAATTCTACCTGCATTACAGTTTCACAACAACATTTATAACATCGCAAAGTTCCAAAAACAGAGCAAAATCCAAACAATGTCTTTCAACTCAAATTTCTCATCAGGTTACTATCAGACCGTCAAACTAACACGTGAACGACATGCATCTTCACTCTTCAGCCACTGAGCAAAAAGAAAAAAGGGAACGCCATACATCAGGTTACCAGGAAGAGGAAGAGGAACATCAATCCATTACAACTCTTGCTCATTCAAGTAGGTCACTGTTACAAGAGTTCACCTTAGCAACCGAGCATAACGGGTGACAACCAAAAGCCAAACACAACTAACAGCTAAGGTTGGATCATTTACAAAGTGGTAAAAGGCTACCAAGACTAGCCTACAAAACGGAGCAAGCCACTCTGCATCACCTAGTCCTTGAGTTGGAAAAGCTATCAACCTTCTACAAAGGTTATCTCAAACTGCTGGAAGTACGATGTCAAGCCAACAATGCCACGGTTATAGTTAACATTGACTACCTGGTGTTAACAGGTAGAAGCATTTCAATTTGCCATGCTAATATGTTTCTTAATCATGGTCAAGGTCTCCATAACCTACAAGAAAGTGATAGTGCAGTTAATAAGGAACAGAAAGACTAACTCGTAAGGATACATGATGCAAATTGGGTGCGTACAATTTTTTAAAATTTCAGGTAATTGAAATTTCTGTTAAAATCTGTGACTTCATATTTTTGCACTGAAAATTTTGAGAACATGATATGGGCTACAATAATCTATATATTTTAGCAGGATAATGAGGAAAATGTACTTCACTGACAACATCCTTCTTGCAACTAAAGCGTGAACCTATAGATATCAATGGACATCAGTTTATAAATAGAAATATGAGCACAATGAAGCAGTTCATGCCCAAGATTATTTTAGGTAGAACACTTGTGGGAGAAACAGAAGCAGAAAACAAAGAAATCATGTCAAAACTCGAAAGTACTGTATGCTACAACACAAAAATGAAACTTACACCAGTATAGTGTTGCAGGACTGGAGAATAGTGGTCGAGTGCAATGTAAACTTTTGCAAGAAGATCTGTTAAGGCCTCAACCTCATCACCAAGTAAATCGACCTGCACACCAAATAAAATTAATTAATTTTGTTATTGTGTTTCAATCCTTGATCCCTTGCCTTAGCTAAATGCGAAACTGAACCATATTACATCACTTTTACCCTCATCGTAGGTTATGACCTTGTCATGGTTTGCAGGTTAAGCTTTGAAAAATGAAGCTAAATCACTACTAGCTACTTAGCTAGGTTTCACAAATAAATTACCTCGAGCTCAGCTTTCTGAAGATTAGAGCCTCTTGTCTCAGATATCTCTTTGTATCGCAGTGCCTTCTTCCTTAAAAGATTGCCTTCTTTTACAAGGTGTTTACATTGTTCTTTTAATACACAGAACCTGTGAAGAAAAGCATACTATACTCATTATTCACAGAACATTCTATAAATAGGTAACAAGGATCAACAACTGCAGAGGTAATATTAAGACCAAATAGAGATAAAGACAAAACTTTTAATCCTATAACCAGCCATTTGCCTAGAATGAATAAGTTCAGGGTGAATGAAAAAACAGGCACCTTGATTCATTGTGCTGGACTTTATTTGCAATAACAGTTAGTTGATCTGACATGAATTTTTCAAAACCTCTCACAGATTTAACAACACTTTCCATGAATTCATTCAATTCCTTGTCTTTGGAAACAGCAGATGTCAATCCCTTCTCTTTTTCTTCAATGATAGTATGCAGAACTTGGTTTTGTTTCTCCAACTCCTTTAGGGAGGCTGAAACGGTTCTGAATCTATCATTCAACTCACTCAAAATAGCATCATCATTCTGAACATGCTGCTGAGCTTGCTCCAACCTGCCCATAATATTATCAAACTCCTTGTTTTTTTCAGATATGTAGGAATCTTGCTTTCCCACTTTTTCTCTTAGCAAATCAATTTCATGGCACAGAGAGCCCACACGAGCCTCCATTGCCCTCAATCCAATCTGTGACACAAATTCCTCCTTTTTCCTGACTACTTCAGTAAAAGAATCCACAATTCGCTTCAAGTTCTCAATCTTTTGCTTCTGTTTAGATTCCTCTTCAGCACAACCCTTTTTCTCCAACAACAAAGAATCAAACATTGCTTGAGCAACAGCCTCATTCTGAATTACTGAGCAAACTTCATGCTTCATATCAAGCTCCATCTCATAACCATGCAATCTTATTTTCATTTCACTAAAGAACTCTTTCATGACAATCTTTTCTACCTCTTCTCTTATGGTGGCTGCAGTGCTGGCATCTTCAATGTCAGATTCAAGCCTTATAATATGCTTTTTATGATTTGTCTCTACATGCGGAGCCTGAGTTGGAATAGACCAAGGTTCTTCGTTATTAGTTGCACCACCTTGTAGCTGCATGACATCGGAATCTACTACATTGTTCTTGTCATGTTGACCAGGGAAGGCATCTATCTTGCTGCGAACAAAGGTTCTTTTATTCTCTAAGAGAAGCACATCCAACTTTGAGAGGACTTCCCCTATTTTCTTCCTCATGTGCTCAAGTTCTTTGTTGTTTCGTAAATGCCAAGGATTAGGTCCTTCTTTTTTCAGGAGGTCGCGCTTTAGTTTGAATATCTCTTCTGTCTGCCCATGCACAACTGTATCATGCTGCCTTTTCATCTCATTCATCGATTTATTAAAATAGGCTATCAAAGCATCATTATCCATGTGCTTCAGCAGTTTTGGATCAGCAAAAACCTCTTCTTCAGAACATATTTTCTTTGCTACACCATTTCTAAATTTTTCCTTGTTCCTCTGCTTGCTCGCATCTTCTGAACCTTCAGAGTTAAGCTGTGATCCCAAGAAACCCCATTCAGAACTCAATAGTGACTTTGAAATGGTATCAAGCTGCTCGCGAAGATAATAAAATTCATCATATCTTTTATCCCGGCCCTCATGTAAAATTAAGCTGCTATTTTCGAGCTGCTGAACCTTTTGGTTCAGTGATGCTATATCTGCATCCTTGGAAGCAATCTGCCGAGCTGCTTCTTGCTGCACATCAGCTAAAATCCCCATCATGACTGTGTCAGTCATAAACTTTGAAATGTTAAGCCCGGCAATGACTTCATCATACAAAGAAGCCATACTGTCAAGGTCATGGCACAAGACGTCTTCATGGGAAGGTTCAATCTGAACTGCAGCACTTCCATTGGCATCATCAGGCGCTACATCCAAGCTCTCTGCCATTTCTATCTCACTGTGAGTCGATCGACACAGCTGCAGAAACGGAAAGACACACAAAAAAGGAATGTTAAACTCATGAATTATAACCAGAGCAGGATACTATGGGGGTGTTTGGATCCCCGGTCTAAACTTTAGTCCCTGTCACATCGAATGTTTAGATACTAATTACGAGTATTAAACATAGACTATTTACAAAACCCATTGCACAGATGGAGGCTAAATGGCGAGACGAATCTATTAAACCTAATTAGTCTATGATTTGACAATGTGCTGCTACAGTAACCATTTGCTAATGATGGATTAATTAGACTTAATAGATTTGTCTCGCCGTTTAGCCTCGATCTGTGTAATTAGTTTTATAATTAACTCATATTTAGTCCTCCTAATTAGCCTCCGAATATTCGATATGACATGGAATAAACTTTAGCTCCAGGATGCAAACACCCCCTATTTCCCTCAGAAAATTCATCTTAACTTTTATAGCTCAGCTGCAGCCTCACATGTACTATTAATGAACCACATCAAACATGACGTGTGGTAGTAACCACACCACCCCGAAGCTTCTGACAATATTCTGTGAGCGAAACCCTACCTTAACAAGAAGACCAAAAGCTCACAAATTTCCTGTATCAACTACTACTTCTACCTCCAATGCTCGGCAATTAATGGCATGGGAACCCAAAGAGACAGAACATCTGGGTAATGCTAATTGCTAACCATGACAGGGGCATGGACCGAGATAGTCCAAACGACAAAGAGGAAACAATCAAGCTCTAACTAAATTACTACTCGAATTGGTTAAACAAGACAAGCAGCAAAAAAGAGTAAATCAAAGCCTAACCAAGCTACCCACCCCCTTAGATTAAGGAGGCCGTCTGAAGCAAGCTAACTTATGCTCAAACCATGGGGATGCGACGAGACAAGCCACAAAAAAAAATCAATCACCACAAAGGTTGGAGCTCCATCCGTCTCCCAATCCGCAGAGCAAGAAGCGGGTACCGAAACGGCGAGGCGAGGAATCCCTGCCCAAAAATACAAGCGGAAAGGGGAAAGAAGATGGTGCGGTGGCGAATCATGCTCTACCTTTTCTCGCTTGCCGCTGCCAGTGCCGCCGCCAGTGGGGGCGAGGGGTGGTTCGGGGACACCGAAAGCAGCCGCCTTTCTCCTCCTCCTCCACCCTATTTTCCCCCGCCACCGTTCAGTGCTGCCTTGGACTGCGACTGCTGCTGCCGTGCAGCCGTGGTGGGGTGGTGCTGGGCAGGTTGCCGCCGCTGAGCGCTGACCTCCCCTCTCGTTTGCGGCCCGGCCCATGGTTTTGGCCCAAACTTCAGCTTCACTCTAACGGCCCAATATGAGAATGCACTTGTTCCTTTGTCGGGAGAGAAATTCACTTCATTTTTTTGCTCTTTTTATTTCTCTCATCATGACTCAGGACCATGTAAATTTTGTCACATTGAAGATGAGTCATAGATATCATAATTCACCAAGAATCGCATAGATCGTTTTCAGATTTGTGATAAACGAGGTTGCAAAATTTATGCACTAATGCCCAGAAAGGCAGAAAAGACTCTAACCTGATCAACTACTGAATTACTGAACTACATGACATAAAATAGCTCAAAAAAGGAAGGGGAAAAAAAGAACACATCATTGAGACGCCAGGTAAACTCAAGGCCTCAATTCGAAGTGAATCGAGCCACGTTCAGAAAACCGATCTTTGCCTCAAGAATCTACAAGTTGCTGGGTATTTGCATTGTTGCTAAGATTTCCCTCTTCAGCTCCTCTCTTCTGATTTTGCCTGTACTGGTCACGGGGAACGGCTGCGTCCACTGATAGTACGACCTTGGTACCTTAAATCTGTTACACAGAAAATTGAGAACAGTGATGAACTGATGATAGCTTCATTGATAAGGAATATTTGTTCTCAAACATTGTTCGGGAAAAAAATGTTCTCAAATAGTTCTGCATTCGGTTTAAAAATGGCACTATGTTCTCGGAGGAATATATGATGAGATCACCTGCTCAGTTTTTTCATCCTACAGTGGTCATGAAGGATCTGAGAAGACACTTCTTTGGCTTCGCCTTGGTTCTCAGCTCTTGCATCAACCCACTTCCAGCCATCCCTGATGCTAACACAAGCAATAACTTTCTCACCAAGACGACTATCCGGTATACCAACTACCACAACTCTAGCTACTCCAGGGTGCTGGGACAGTATCAATTCAACCTGAACAATTTTCAGCCGTTACATTGTCAAATTAAATGTTATAGTTGAAGATTGAAGAATATGTTGAATCGAGTAGTTATGGAACAAGCACCTCTTCTGGGTATACATTTTCACCTCCAGTTTTGATGCGGCCCTTTTGCCGACCCATGAGCCACAGATTACCTGCTTCATCCATCCATCCAGTGTCACCAGTGTCCAGCCATCCATTCCTGACACAATCTGATGAATCCACCTTGTTGTTTGCCCAGTACCCGACCATGGTATGCAAGCCTCTTGTTAAGATATTCCCAGTTGATGAAGAACTAGTGTTGTTACCATCCAAGCCGATTTGTATCTCGACATGGGGTGCTGGTTTACCGACACAAACGCCCCCAGAATGGCTGCCTGGTTGGTTCTTGGGTTCTAGGAGTTTCGGATTGTTGAGAACCATGAATGTCAGAGATGAGCAGGCCTCAGTCATCCCTGTTGAAAAGAAGGCACTATTTTTTTTTAACAGCAGGAGCACTGCTATACCATTTTAAGGAAAAGAAGCATCCCAAGTTTTACAAATGTGGTTAACATCTTAACATGAGGGATTTTGGAGTAGATAAATGTGAAATTAAGGACAAGAATCTAAATGTGAAGAGTCATTAGCAACAGAATTTTGGAGTTCATGAGGATAAGGTATGACGAGGAGTAGGTTATGCTTGCAAACAGTAACAGTTAAGGAAGTCCAGTGTAGTGGTAATTGGTAAGAAGACATACCATAAGCAGAGAAAATAGCAGCATGGGGAAATAATTGTGAAGCTCCATCCATCAGTTCCTCAGACAATCCACCACCACCATTCAGAATCTTGGTCACTGTCATCGCAGAGCCTGATATCCTCTCTTTTCTGGTTGAGAAAGTCCCAACAAGTTAGTGACTCACCAACAAATTGTGGATTCCTAGACTTTTAAAAATTCGAGCAATCTTCCGTACCGAGCATAGGACAGTAGATCAGCCATGATCGCAGGGACAGTGATGAAAGAAGTGACTCCATATTCCTTGATGGCATCGAAAGCTGATTTGGCATCAAATTGTGGTATCAGGACATGACAGCCTCCAGCCATCAGGATGGCCATACATGAGGAGATCCCTCCTATATGGCACAGAGGCGCTGTATGCAGGTAGATCTGCAGATCAACAAGGGCAAACATTCAAGTACAACACGTATTATTTCTTCTGAAAATGATATCTAATTACATTACCATGTCATAAAAGTTTTTTCTTTTTTGGTGATTTATCAAGTTGCCAACTACAGCTACTGAGCTACAGCCTACAGGCCAATGCAATTTTCAGGGGAAATCTGTTACACAAAAGTACTTGGATCCTGAAAGCATACATCATCCTCACCGTAGCCAACAATGGCGATCTTCGCTAGGGATTGAATGATCAAAGATGTATGGCTTATCGCTACACCCTTTGGTCGTCCAGTAGTACCTAAATCAGAACAGCTTATCGCATCGCATCAATTATATGAACCCAGTTTCAATTCAAACCGGGTACACAGCTTGAGGTAGGAAATCAGCACAAAGTCTGGAGATGTACCAGATGTGAAGCATATCAAAGCAACATCCCTTGGAGCCGACACGGGTTCCATCGCCGCATCCCATCTCACGCTCCTCTTGACGCGAT
Source organism: Setaria italica (assembly GCF_000263155.2). NCBI lineage: Eukaryota > Viridiplantae > Streptophyta > Magnoliopsida > Poales > Poaceae > Setaria > Setaria italica. Next base: position 6,610,990 of record NC_028455.1, on the reverse strand, counting down.
CAACTGATACGACTGAAACAGCATGTATGAAGGAAGAACATGAGCATGTAAAATCACCAAGCTTCATACAGATCAACCCAACAGGAACAACAGGTTCCAGCTCCAGCCAAATCCTTACAGTCTGCAGCGTGGCCTGTGCTGCAAGTGTCCCCCACCCCCAGGATGAGGTAGAGGCCAATGGAAGAACACTCGTTGCTGCCCGTCAGCCGGAGCGCCCAAGAGCTGAAGCCGCCGTCGAAGACGAACGCCGTTGGCCGCACGAGCTCCAGCGCCTGCACCGCCTCCTCGAAGCTCTGTCTCACAAGAAAAATCAACTGCCGTTTCAGATGGTGAAGAGAACTAGTTGAGCAGTAGCTGCTGAAACTGAAGATTACTGAAAATCAATTGCACGAGAAGAAGAAGGTAGTTACCCAGCGGTAGTTGAGAGGAGCGATGATTGCTCCGACGTAGGTGACGGCGAGGAACAGGTCGACGTACTGGATGCTGCGTGTCAGAGAGGGCACAAGAATGGTTCAGTGAAACCCAGTACTCAGCTTTGCCCGCCGCTCCGGCTCCCCGCACGTACCTGTTGAAGGCGACGACAGCGACGACGTCGCCGGGACGCACTCCGCGCCCGGCGAGCCCGGCGGCGAGCCTCCGCACGCCGTCGGCGAACTCCGCGCCGGTAAAGCTGCGGCCGCCTGAGTCGACGGCGACGGTGGCGGCGCCGCGGCGGGCGAGGATTCCCCCGAGGCACTGCGCAATGTGGCCCCGCGCCATCGCCGACGACGCACCACGTCGCCTCCCTCCGTCGGCGGTCGTGTTTTTGTACGCGGGTTTGCACATGTGGCAGCCAGCGGAGAGGGTTGCGGCCACAGACGGCAGGTAACCAGATCGGGAGACGACCACGTTGTCACGTTGTTGATAACATTTTCCTTTTTAGATCACGTGTTGATATCATGCAAGAGAGGTCAGCTTGAAGATTCGTAATACCTGGTCCATCAAACATTATTTGATTTAGGTGATCTTGAAGATTCGTGACACCTTGACCATCAAACATTATTTGATTTAGGTGAACTTGAGAGCATGTTGCTTTGCCTGTCAATCTTGCCAATTTAAAAGATCATCTATGTCAAGGATGACACAGACACAAACAAATAGGACACGGGCAAATGCTTAACATAACCAGATTCCCATCGTCGATTACACACTACTAGAGACACAACTGAGTTCTTTGTCTACTAACAAAAAACATGATACGCTAACTGATAAGATGACAATACTTTGGTGGTGCTGTAATAAGAGAAAGCCTAAAGCCGCAGCAGCATAGACGGATGTGAGCAGCTCTAGTCGTCGAACAGGCTGAAGCCCATCTCCTCGTCCGACTCCTCGGCAGGCTCAGGCGCCTTCTCTTCTTCCTTGGGAGCAGCGGCCGCGCCAGAGCCCACGGCGGCAACAGGGGCAGCAACGGCGAACTTGCTCGGATCCTGCAAGCCAAAAGCATCACAAGATTAGGACCTGCTTAAACACTTGCAAAAATACAATAATCGCTGGCATACTCTCTCTGCTGCACAAAGAGGATTACCTTGAGGTACTCCTTGATCTTGTCAGCATGCGGGTACGAGTAGTCTGTCTCCACAGCAACGGCAAGCACGTTCTTGTACCCATTGATGAACATGTGGGGGGCAGCAGCAAGGGTCGGGTACGAGAGCGCCAGGGAAAGAGAGGCAACCATGGAGACACCAGTGGCAAACTTCTCAACCAGGTCGTCCTCAGTCAGGTCGAGCACCTCAGGGCTGAAGACAGACCCATCCTCGTAGACATTGACGATCTGAAGACCATACGAGAAGGGGCGGATACCCAGCTTGGCAAGCAGGGCAGACTCGGATGAGCCCACCTTGTCACCCTTCTTGATCAGCTCCACAGGGGTGATGATTTCCACAGTACCCTTGTTAATCTTGGTGGGGATGTTGAGCACCTGGAACAAACAATAGGTTTGAAATTCTGATGTTGGTACTTCCAGCATACTGTTACAGAGATGTATTTCCTCCAATGCTCACCTGGAAGAAAGAGGTCTGGGAGGGATCCAGACCAGTGTTGCCAGGGGGGACAACAACATCCACAGGAGCAACCAGACCAACACGAGCAGGAGCGCCAACCTGTATTATGGCAAAACAAAACACAGTCAGAACAAATTGACATGATGTATTCTACAAGAATTACCGATGTTCTTATTAAGCTTCTGCCATACAGCAATAATGCCTGAGACAAGAAAACCAATGAAGTGCAATGTACATACTTCAACATGTGTTATAGATTGATGAACCTCAAAATACTATGCATCATAAACTAGAATGCCACTTGACATGCCTCTTCTCAATATTTTAATGAGAAAACTGTTATTTTCAATGTATTAACAGACAGTCCAATATGAATTTTGATCTACTACGAACAGTAGCCACAAGCCCTACAACATTAGTGACAGAGCAATGCAACAGATTACAGAACATACAACTTTTACAGAGTAAAAACTTTTAAAGCCAACTAAATACCTGTTTCAAAGCAGATAACAACCCGAATTCACAAAGAAGAATAGCAAGCACCATATACCTAACAAGATAGTATTCTGAATCTGCAACCCCCAAACATCCCAACAACCCAAATCTGCTACAAAAACGCAATGTACAAGTAACCTACAAGCACATATCAGTGCATCTTAATTGGCAAGCAGCCACAGGCAGCACAGATTGAACTATGAACATCACATCAATAAACTAGGTGTGATGTATATATAAAAAAAACTGGTGATGTGAATTTGGATCTACTGTGTGACAAGAATCCACAAGCATCGCACAAGAGAGAAACAGCATACAGAACAGTAGAAAATCGCGCTGTTTCTGAATCGCCCAATCCACCATATTCAGAACAACAAAATCGCACGCGAGGGGAGAAAATCCAATTCACCTTGTACTTGGCAACCTCCTCGCGGACCTCCTTGAGGTCACCCTTGGTGAAGATGAGGCCGACGTTCCCGACGAGGAGGTCCATGAGCGGGTCGAAGGTGTGGTTCCCGGTCTTGTCAGCGTACGCCTTGATGCAGCGCCTGATGAGCGTGTTCTTCCCCATGAGCACCACCGAGTCGCCCCTGAGGCCGCGGCGGATGTCCTGGAGCTGCTTGGAGCCGACGTTGTCAGCGAGGGCGATGAGCACCTTGGTGTACTCGTCCAGCAGGCTGCACAGCTTGCGGTCGTACGCCTGCTTCTTCTCCGCCTTGGTACGCTTGATCGCCATCGCTGCTGCAGGGGGTGGGGGAGACGAGACCTAACCCTAGGGGATGGTGGAGGTGGGGATGCGAGGATGAGGACCAAGCCTTCGAGGAAGAGGAAGGGCGAGGCGGGCGGCGGCGGCGTCGCTTTAACCTAGCGGAGGAGAGGCGGCTGGCCGTGGGTTTCTATAGGGGAGGGATGGGGAGGCGCGATAGGGTTTGTTAGTGGGCTGCTGTGGGTGGGCTGTTGCAGTTGGGCCGGGAGGCAAGGCAAATGAGTAGTTGGGCCTTAAGATGGACATCATTATTGAATATTGAGGCAACTGATTTAACTAAAAATTACGAAATTTCTAAACAACACAGGGTGTTAACTCTTTTTTTTTATGTCATAGAGCGCAACTACGTGGTTCCATCGTCTGCTACCAGTAAGGTGGTGTTTAGTTGGCTCAAATGTAACGTAATCTGATTACAGAAGGTAATGAATCCCATTACATATGTTTGGTTGCGGTGGTTTGTAATCAATTGACACTGTAATCGAATCCCTTACCTAAATAATATCTATACAAGCTTGTTACCCCTCCTTCCCCACCGTAATCAGATATAGCACCCACACAGTAATCTGATTACGTTACCAGAGTGTAACCAAACAAAGAGGGCAATCACCCATTCCACCACCAACTACACTGTAATCTGATTCCCTTTGCGTTTACATTACCTTAGCACCAACCAAACACTATCTAAATGTTTACTCTCAAAGGATGCCTGGGGCTGAACCGCTGCTAGTAAAATACATGTGCCTCATCCCTCAGTTCGAAATTAGCAATAATGCACTTTTTGGCTCCCAGAACCTCAGTGCTTAGCGTTTGTTTGCACCTAACCCCGCTCCAAATAAAGCTCTTGCTGCTCACTCTGCGGCCACCATTCCCTGCGTTTCGACTTCTGAATTCTGACCGTGTGTTCCCGTCAGCTCTGCTGGCTGCTCCAGCGGTGGAGTTGTTGCTGGCCTGCATTCCTAAGGTTTTCTTTTCTTTACCTTTTTCCACTAGAGATGAACTTATCCTTGACAAAACTTCAGCAGGATGTATACCCCTTCCTCTTGTTTTTGCTTTACTTGACTGATTGTATATGCATAGACGAGAAAGAGACATTCTGTAGCTTCCAAGAAATGTATTGTAGTTGTACTAAACTACTAACTAGATTTTACTTGGGTACTTATTGCAAGGTTTTCTCCTATTTTCATCCTGGTCGCTAACTTATCCTTTGATCAGAGAACAAGAAGAACTTGTCCGGAGCGGTAGCGAAGAATATGGCAGGCACTGAAGCTGCTACAGACCTGGGCATGAGTTCAAGGAGGTCACAAGAACATGATGATGAGATTGTGGAGGTCGCCCTTGATGTACAGCGTGATTTATTGGCAACCGAAGATGTCAGGGCAGTCGATGAGAGTGAACCGGGGCAATTTGTCATCACTTGGGTCACCTTCGTCATCAGGGAGTGGCAATCTCATGTCAAAGTTAACGCAGGTGACAAATGGGCTAAAGGAAGCTCATGAACTCGAGGAAGAAGGTGCCACAGGCACAATTGGGAAAGAACATTTGGAAGAGGTTGGACAGAAGCCTGTTGCTGTAGCGCTGAAGGGCCTGCAGCTTGTGACTGCGACAGTTGGCCATGCTGATTGGTCTGCAGTGGAGCAACGATTCAACCAGATACAGGTTGATGGCATGCTGCCTAGTTCAAAATTTGGGGAATGCATATGTAATTTCAGCAGTACTGTAGTGAATTTGTATCTCCATACAGTTATTTGAATTTGAAAAATGCTAATACAAGAGTTGCTTTGGATTGTGCAGGGATGGAGGAAGGATCCGAATCCGATGAGTTTTCAGTGCAAGTGTTTGATTCATTATCAAGGAAGAGAGGGATGGTGCCACAAGCGCTGACTAAGGATGAGCTGAAAGATTTCTGGGAGCAACTCAGTGATCAGTGCACGATCTTCACAAGTATCACTTTTCACGATACCTAAACCTAAAAGGTGGAATAGCGATTTTCGAACCATTTCCTATAAGAGAATGGTTTCCATTACTTTGAGAAATAGATTCTATATCAAACTATAGCTATTGCATTAAAGAAGAAACTAATAGAAGTCAAAGACGCGGAATGGTAGTGAATAGAGAAAAGATTCTTCTGATTTTCTTGTTCCTGAAAATATTCTATCTATCTCCTAGACGCCGTAGAGAATTGAGAATTTTCATGTCTTTCAATTCTCGTACTCGTAATTGGAAAGTTACGGAAGGAGATCCATATCTTAAAAACAATCAAGCAAACCCATTGTAAAAAACTTACATTTACTCTTTCTGAGTTCAACAATTTCATATTGCACTTTACATTTGTTATTTTTCTGTTCAGGGTTTTCAAGGATGCTGATGGGAGGATCACATTAGGGGAGGTTAAGGAGGTATGTCAGAAGGCTCGGATTTAAAATATAATATGTTCATGCTGTACATAATTAGGTGCTAAACAAGTGATAATATGCTCTTGCAGATTATTGCATTTGGTGCATCAGCAAACAAACCCCCCATATTAGAGGAACTAGCTGATGAGTACACAACACTCATTATGGAAGAACTTGACCCCGACAACCTGCGATACATCAAGGTCTGTCCATCACTAACCCATGCCAAACCATTAACAGCTCGAGGATCTGAAGGCACTTTTGCTGCAGTCATCATCTCGAGCTGCTGCAAGATCAACTACCCATAGCTTGGAACTTAGTAAAGCTCCTAGCATGAAGCCTGCATCAAACAAGGACACTAGCAACTGGCAAAAGTTCACGTACTTCCTTGAGGAGAACTGGCAGCGCATTTGGGTTATGACTCTCTGGCTCTCAATCTGCATTGGCCTTTTCATTTGAAAGTTCATCCAATACCGTAATCGAGCTGTGTTTCACATCATGGGCTACTGTGTGAGCACTGCAAAAGGTGGTGCGGAGATCCTCAAATTCAATATGGCCCTGGTTCTTCTTCCTGTCTGCCGAAATACAATCACCTTGATTCGATCAAAGACAAAGATCGGAGCTGCTGTGCCCTTCAATGACAACATAAACTTCCATAACGTGTGCAGTTACATTATGATAGATAATTCTGCAATAATCATGCTGTGAGCTACACATGCTAAGATGGATGTTAATTACATTATGTAATATGTGTGCAGTTATTGTGCAGATAATAGCAGTAGGTGTTGCAGTAGGTGTTGGTCTGCATGCAGGTCCTCACCTTACATGTAATTTTCCTTGGCTGCTCCATGCGAGTGAGGCTACCTATGAACCAATGAAGCCTTTCTTTGGAGACAGAAGACCGTCAAATTCTGGTGGTTTGTGAAGGGAACTGAAGGCTGGACAGGTGTGGTCATGGTCCTACTTATGACTATAGCTTTTGTATTAGCCCATCCATGGTTTCGGCGTAACAAGCTCGATGATTCCAATCCCCTCAAGAAAATGACTGGCTTCGATACCTTTTGGTTTACACACCACTTATTCGTTATTGTGTATGCTCTACTCATTGTCCATGGAGTCTCCTTATTTCTAAGCAGGAAATGGTACAAGAAAACGGTAAATATCTGTACCTCATAGCCAGAAAAAATTCTTTTCTGAAATTTAAAAATTACAGAGCAATTGTACCATTGCAGACTTGGATGTACCTCGCTGTTCCTGGGCTCTTGTATGTAAGTGAGCGCATTCTTCGTCTGTATAGGAGCCATAATGCTGTTAGGATTAAGAAGGTACCAAATATTCTATCCCTTAGGTTTTGCCATGTATTTTCCAACTTGCATATGGTAAGAACAAAAGAAAATTTCAGTTAGTGGGTGGTGTGCATGTGCTGTATTTTTTTCATGATACAAGAAACCATCTTACTCTGTAGCATTTTCATTTTCTTTCTAAGAAGTCATTTTTAAGAGTTCTTTTATGGTACACAATACTACTTTAGTAGTGTATATATAGTATACAATTACTACATTGTAAAAAGTGATATTTCAAATGGAATGGTCTTTTAAATATTATGCTAGTGTTAAAAATAAAATTATAGTGATGCCATTTGTGTTCTTTTACCATGATATCTTTATACTACCTACACTACTCATGTATACTGCTCATACCACATGTGAAGGTTTGAGTAGTATACAATTAATCTTGACAGTCGGATGTTTTTATACTAGTCCTTTTCGAACACTAGTACATCCTAGTATTGTGTACAGTAAAAAAGCTCTTTTTAAAAGTTTGGTTTTTCCATTTTTACTTCTAATTTTGTGCGCCCACAGTAGGCTGTAATATATCCAGGGAATGTTTTGGCTCTCCATATGAAGCCACGTGGATTCAGATATCAGATTGGGCAATGTCTTCATAAACTGCCCTGCTGTGGCTCGATTTGAATGGTAGCCAATTACGCCCTTCCTCTATGAAAATGATGTAACTCAACTATGTGATCAGCAGATGATGCCTAAAGTGGACAATTCGGTTCTCTTGCAGGCACCCATTTTCCTTTACATCCGCCCTAGGAGATCGTTCTGTTAGTGTCCACATCCGCACAAAGGCTGATTGGACTAAACGGCTTAAGGATGACTTCGTCAAGGTAATTTGGCTCCTAGGTTTTAAATCAATAGTACTTTTGACGAAATAGCATTGTTTTCTTGAATCACTGGTGCAACAAATATTGTGGTTAAAGTTTGAGAAAAAAGTTAACAGTGTTGCACCTATATATTTAAGAACTGCCGGCCTCCAATTGATGGAAAAAGTGGGCTCCTTAGAGCTGATTTTTCCAAGGGGAAGAGCAACGCGAGGTGAAAAAAAAATACTTTGATTTGTTTCGAAAATGTAGTACAGTAAAAAAAATACATTTCTTACATTCATCTGATCAAGAATCTTGACATGCTCTAGCTGCCCAAAACTCTTCATGGATGGACCATATGATGCTCCGGCGCAAGACTACCAGGAGTACGATGTGGTCCTGCTCATCGGGCTTGGCATTGGAGCAACTCCATTGATCAGCATTATAAAGGATGTGCTTAACCAAATCAAGCGGGGGAGATCCGTTGCCAAGGCCAAGAAGAGGCCCTTCATGACAAAGAAGGCCTACTTGTACTGGGCGACCAGAGAAACAGGATCCTTTCAATGGTTTCGTAGGGTTATGGACAAAGTGGCTAAGAAGGGCAAGATGGAGTGCTTGAACTCCACATCTACTACACGAGTACCGTGTACGAGGGAGACGTCACCTTCTCTAGAGCTAGCATCAAGATGCACTTCGGACGGCCCGAGTGGCCAGACGTCTTCAAACATGTTGCAGAGAACCATGAGAACCAACGCATCGGTTATGTCATCTTGCAATCGTATTATTGAAGTATTAGGAACGTCAATTGACTTCATCACCTACTTAACATCTGAATCCAATTCAGGAGTTTTCTACTGTGGTGAACCCCGCCCGATGACAGAGATACGGAACTTGTCAACAGATTTCAACCAAAAGACGAACACGAAGTTTGAGTTCCACAAGGAGAACTTCTAATGGCACAGCTAACTGGGGAAGCTGGAGCGCGTGCTAGGATTAGTGGGCTGCGACGGGTGTGCATGGTTCAGCCACTTTTCCATTATTGAGAAAATATTCAAGGGAGAGTTTTCCATGTTTCAGCCACTTTTTCTGAACAGCAGGAACAATAATCCAGCTAGTTATTTAGCCATCAAGAATCAACTGGAATTCTTTTTTATTCCTCTCTTTTTTAACAATATGTTTTTGTGAGAGGGTGCGAGGGTGTGTTTTACTCGGTACACGAGTAAGGCTGAGCCATATTTTGTACCGGAGCGTTACATATGTCATCGAAACTTAATGTATTACTACTAAGGTTCTCATACTATCAATGGCATTATTAGGAGAATATCAGTGATTAATTAAGCGCGGTACAGAAGGTACCGCATACTTTGTTGTTACCTATCTATAATCAAAATTTCCCTTATAAAACAATCTATCTATAATCAGATCATAGCTAGGGCATCTGCCGGTATGTGTAGTATATCATGAAATCGTTAGGCCACAGTTTGTAGCTAGTCTGAAGATCATAAGACACTCAAGATTGAAAAAAAAAACCATACGACACTTTCTATTCTACAGCAATAATCAAATTCCAATCTACTAACCTTTTCACTGCTTGGCCGTTTTTCCATCTGGCACGGGGTTGATCTCTTGGGGCCTGGGGCTGCCTGCTTCTCTGCAATCTCGTTGATGGAGCAGCCGTGGCTGCAAGCACCCCTTTCCACTCGGCTTCCCTCCAGAGTTCCGAACCTCCCTTCCCTTGCCGCCTAGGGTTCCGCCGCCTTCGTCGGCCATCTCTCGACCTGGCACCCGACGATCGCCGCCTTCGATTCTAGAAGACGATGCGGGGACGGGGGGGATAGATGGGCTGCGCTTGAAGCCGCAGCGGGCCAAGGCAACTAGGCCCACGTAAGCGGAAGACAACAAACAAATTAGCCCGTGAGCAATTTCGAGCAAATGTAATTTAAATCAGAGCTCTTTTTAAATTTTGTACAAGAGTTAGTTTGGAAATTAGTAATTTCACTGGAATTTCGCAGGCAAATCTTTTGAAATTCATGGGCATTCCTCCAATGAGGTATCCGAATATCCAAGCACTGCTGCAGGATGGATGTGAAAACGGCTTGCATGCAAAAATCCAATGACTATTAAGATGGAACAAAAGATGCTGACAGTGCTATTCATTTTCACCGAGCAAAAGTCAGAAACTTTAGCACAAGATCGATATTTCAGCAGGCTTTCAGTTCATCCTGGGTCTGTACTATATGCATGTAGAATATCTAACAGGTTGACAGGTTCATCTTGTGCTTCCTGAGCTTCAGCTGCGGCGCACCCTCACCGCCGGCACCACCCTTCACCACGGCCACCTTATCCTCGCTCTCCGTCGCCGGCGTCTTTGACGTCTCTGGAGCAGTGTCCTTGTCCTTGGTGCTGCAAACCTGCGGCTTGGTGGTGAGCGCGAACGGGAACCTGTTCTTGCCGACGCTCTTGCTGCGGCCGAGCCGCTCGATGTCCTGCCGCATGGTGGAGCACTCCTTCTCAAGCTCGGCCACCCGCTGCTTCATGCTGTCCATGCCTTCCCGCAGGGTCTGGTTCTCCCTGGCGGCCAGGGGCCAGCCAGCGCCGCCACCGCGGTGGTGCTCGCCAGAGACAGGCATGCCGCCGAGCTGCCGCGAGATGCCTCCATCGAGGGGCTCGGAGATCATGAGGCATTCGGCGATGGAGCTCCGCAGCTGGAGCTGCTCGAAGAAGAGCACCTGCACGATGATGCGGAGCGGGAGGCGCTCGTTCTGTGCCGCATGGGTGCAGGCCTCCAGGGACAGCTTCTGGCAGTCCATCACCCGGCAGAGCTCTTCCTTGTCTGATTCAGAGAGATATGGATGGGCCTATCAACGAAAACAATGCAAAGTGAACTGTGAGCAGTTTCAACAGGAGCATGAACAGTTTATCGCAAGAAGATGGCACACCAACAGTACTAATTACATATGGTTGGCTTGACAACTTCATTGATGGTGATGGAAAATAAAAGCAGTAGCAGCCAACATACATGTGTCAATCATACAAAGCGCCAATCATTTTTTGTCAAATACAAGCAAGATAAATATCTGTCATAAGGATAATGGACAATGGAAAATGCAGTAGCAATCTCAGAATACAGGTGATAGCATTAATGGCTATATATTGATCGGTGGGATACAAATATTATGCCATAAGCAACATCACAGTGCAGCAAAACTAAAAATTCATTAACCTACACAACTAGGGAAAAAGGCTACACATACGTCCACTACATAACTGTTGGAAATATTTGGAGGTGGTCAAAAGGAAAAGAAATGTGCAGAGAGAAAAACGGGAGGGATAAGTAGCGCCCAACTCGGACTCCTCTCGCGCACCCACCTCGCGCCTCGATCGGAGGCGCAACTGATAGTTGGTTGCGGCCCCGAGCGACCCAGCGCTATAAGAAGGGGGGGCCTAACGCCAACGCGCTAAACCCTACGCACACCCCCTTACACGCCTCCCGATCACAGCAGTGCTGGAGTCGCCCGAAGGCTGCCGCCGCACCACCATCGCCGTCACTGGACAGATGAGGTGGAGACCTGAAGGAAGGCGGGATCTACTCCGAGCCAGTACACCTACGGCACCCATCATCCCGGCCTCGTCCACGACTCTAATGGCCGGATCGTCACAAGCTGTGGCTGCTGGTTGTGATTCTAATCCTTTTCTGAGTGGTGTTCATGTTTTAGATGCTAAAGATCCTGTTTTAGATTAAGCTGAGTAATGTAGTTTCCTCACGTGTTAATGGAGAGAAAAAGGCAGAAATAAAATAATGTTACCTTGAGATATATGTCGATAGCACGATAAAGTCCGTCATCTATCGGGCGGGCATAGTCGGGTATAGCGGCAGCCAAAGACCGGAATTTTGGCAGCTTCAAGTTCTCGTCTGGTGCAACTTCAGCCAGATAACCATCAATCAACTTAGCAACCATAGTTATCGGCATTAAAGATGGTGAAGCTAAGATTTGCCCATCTTCACCAAGGCCAGGGGAAGCCCCACCAGTTTCTTGGTCCATTGCCAAGAAATGGTCTACAATCCTCTGCACACAGTCCACATCATATAGTGTTTCTACAGACTCGGAGATATTTGGTATCAAAAGGTCTTCCAAACTGGCCTTGTCTAGCTGCATACCTATCCGTCTCTCCAAGTTGGACAAGCAGGAGGGGCTGGCTTTCAGAAAGATCGCTGTGCGCAGAAGGCCAAACAGTAGCTTGCAAGATGTTACACCTCTTTGGAAAGGCAGCAGTCTATCGATCTCCTCAAGAAGATACTTCTGGTCATCTTCAGAAGGGATGGATGTTAAGGATGTCATAGAAAGACAGTTGCTGACATCACTGATGCTTTTACGCCGATTCAAACCAGGCAAACGCCTTTTGGCATAATGATTAAGGGATCCAACGATAATCTCCTGACTGATGCCCCTGTATTCCATGGCTGAGATGAGTTTTTTGTATAACGGAAGGCTTAAGCATGAGACATCATCATACCACCAATCTGGGCTGCTATTTCTGGGCCTTGCTCCAGTGCTAATACCATTCCACAAGAGGCTCCCTCCAGGACTCTGCATGGGGCCTCCATACTGGGCTACTGGCCAACCAAATAGATCAGGATCACTGCATGATCTAGTTGCAATGGAGTCTACACACCTCTTTATGATTTGCAATCTTTCAGCAATATCAAGGACGTCATCACAAGTTTGAAGTGCCTTGACTGAATCTTTCCAGCTCCTGAGGACTGTTTGGGTAAGGAAGTTCTCTGTCTGTGCGATCAAATTTCCTTCAGACATCTCTTCTGTCATTTCAAGATAATCAGCAGCACAACGAAGGTGTACGACATTGGAGGCAGTCATTTCAAACTTTACACCATAGCAAAACTTAGCAGCTAGTTCAAAAGCCTTTGCTCCACCAGGAATATCAGATAGATCAATGACCCAACTGTCTTCCCCCTTATCAATTTTCTCCCTGATACACCTCTCCAACAGGTCACTTTTTGATAACAGGGGAAACTGAAATTGCCACCAAAATTCAAAGAAATGAGAAAACCAGTTGTGCAAATGCTAACAAAAAATGGTGTGAAACAAAGAAACAGCTGTGTGAATCATTATGGCGAAAATTTACCTTGTGAAGATGGAAAGACTGCTCCCCAACTACCACACTTATATCACTAGGAAGACCAGATGTGCAATACCTGCATAATGGACATATCTGCTATAAGTAATTTTCCCTTTGGATAACTCAATTTGTAGTAAAACATTTATTTGGACAACTTTAACAGATAGACATGCATGAAAACTAGTAGAGAACTCATAAAAGATAATTTTCTTGCCAGTCCTAAGAAGGATCCACAATAGACATCATGTCATGGTACCCCTGGACATGGAACATCTATAGAGTTGTGAGTTTTCGACCTTGAGTTAATTGATATGTACAGTTGCTATTTACAAACATTGAGGCAACAGTCACATTAGTTCTTTTCTCCTCCTCCAAATAGTCAGTTCTGAATTCTTAAAGGTTTAGGCATCGGACTAGCTACTGCAATATGTTATCTCAAGTATCAGACTTGCAGTAGTGAATTTACAAACTGCAGGGCCAGTATGGCAGTATCTGCCACAGAGTACTCAATATAATGTGGTAACAGGGCACAGTGTGAAGAAATAAATTTGGTTAATTTAGTGTTCACCATGTGCATACTTACAAGTATGAACATAAGTCGAGCCCCAAAAGTCAAGAGAAACAATTATTGCACACAAAAAGGGAAATCACAGCTGTAAATACTAAATCAAGGACAAGATCTTCTGCACTGTACACGTCCTATCTACCCACCAATGCCTTCACCTCAATAACTTCAAAAAAGCAGTACAACAAAATGTAGGCATTCATAAATAGATCAAATTTCGCTGCGCATAGAGCACATCAAAATGGAAATCTTGGCATATTTATATTAACAGGCTGTCTTTTCACCAATCGATCACTAGTTCACTACTTCACAAGGCCGTCCAGAAAGGTGTATCAGCTAAAAACAAATAACAAAGTTGTAGTCTTATAGCTGGCTCCCATCTCTTGATCAAAGCCATCCATCAGGAATTAATTAGTATATTATAATGGGAGCCCCAGATGAAGCCAACAGGAAGAGGTTTTGGCAGTGGATGTACGGCAGCTTCTAGTATCATGCATGGCAACTTTCATTCGGCCCATAGACAAATACTAGTGGTCTATGCGGCCTTAGGTATAATAATTGTATCAACGAATTAGTCAATTAAGCACTGCACAAACTAGAATGTAGGCCAAGTCTAAAAAGATGCATGATTGTGCAGATTAGGAGTGGCAAGGCAACATGGTAGGGAAAGCGTGGAGCAGCACATACCATTCCTGCCCTTGCTTCCTGAACACATCTGCTCTGGATCCCAGCTTCTGGCACGCCATCTCGGAGCGGTTCGGCTGCTGCTTCCAAGGACCAGTACAGACTACAGAGGACACCACACTACATCAATGAGCCAGCCGCTGGGTTCCTTGAGATCGAAGGCAGCAAGGTTGCAGCTTTCTTTTTCTTTAATTTTTTTTCCACGCGACTTGAGCCGAACTCTCCAGAAGAACACTGACGAAGGGCACAGTCAGCTTTCCCCCAGCCAACTCTCCAGACTGGAAGCCGCGGCGAAGCGAAGAACGCGCGGTGGAGCGTCAGAAGGCGACGCTGAAGATCCGCCAGATGACGCGGAACAGCCACACGAAGTTGCACATCCGCAGGCGGGAGAGCTTCCGAGTTCTGATCCAGAACAAGAGAGGAAATCGGTGAGAACTCGAGAAACCCGCACGCCAAAAAAGCGAACTTTGGGAAGGGAGAGAGAGAGAGAGGGGGGGGGGGGGGGGGGGGGAAGGAAAAGGCGGGGGGGGGGGGGGGGAAATACGGCTCGACCCGAAAAGTATCCGCTACTTGGGTTGAGGCCGGCCGGGTTGAGTACCTC
>NC_028455.1:6595444-6596059 GCF_000263155.2 Setaria italica | reverse complement strand
TCCGAGTGGAAAGGTGGTACTTGCTTTTCATGTATGCTAGTTTAATATAACTCCTATGAAACAAAGCAACCCCCGGGGAGGGGGGGGGGTGGAATTCGTGGCATACCTAAAACCGCAGCGGAATCACTGTTCAGACCACCGCCGTCCCAAGAACCCCCTCGCCTCCCCTGGCGGCGGCGGAGGCGGCTCCAATTGAGCCGGCAAGATCCAGACTTTGCGCGGGAACCGGAAAGGCAAGAAGCCGGCGCGGCGCGGCGCGGCGCCCCCTCTAAACCCCCGCCAGCACCGAGACAGAGGAGGAGGAGGAGGAGGAGGAGGAAGGAGAAACCCCCTGAACCCGTGAGGCTGCGGGAGAGTAGGAGGAGGATTAGGGAAGAGGAGGCCTGGAGGAGACTTCTTGTTTGTTTATGGGAGGGGTGAGGAGGGGTACAAGGAAGGAAGGGAATGGAATGTTGTGGGCGCAGGAGCATCCAAGAACATTCCGTTCTATGGCGTGGTGCGGCGCGGCTTCACGGTTTTCTATGGGAAGAAACAGAGGACAGGGGAGGAGGTGGGGGGGGGATGGGATTGGAATGGAAGGAGCAGCTGGAGCTGACTGGAGTAGGGGGATCCACT